>NW_027601530.1:0-123985 GCF_053455715.1 Rhinoraja longicauda | reverse complement strand
AGCGGAGAGACTGCGGCCGCCCTCTGGGATGCGCTCAGGGCGGGGGTTTATTAATGAGCCGCAGCGCTGAGGTGAGCGGATATTTCACCGCGCTCTTCACCTGCTCCCTGAACTTGGACTGGGTCGCCGCGTAAATAAATGTGTTGGTGCAGCAGCTGAGATTCCTCAGCAAAGCCCCGACCAAGTTAAAGATCCGTTGGGAATCATTCGGATCATTCCCAATCCCTGTGATCTGATAATAGACGAAGTTTACAACCACCGTCAGCCACAGGAGGATGAAGCTGCCGGAGATGGTGAAGAGTAAAACCACAGACCTCCTCCTGCTCTCCATCTCCGGGTCACTGCGCTTCTCCCCCTTGCTCTCACCCCTCAGCCCCTGACGGACCCGACTGGCCACTAAAATGTGCCGGACTGTCAGAGCGTTGAGCAGCAGGATCACAGCGAAAGGGAGGAACGGAGTTAAAACCGTGTCGATCCAGTCAAATGCCACCCACCCGGGGTCAGTGAAATAACTGTCCACCGTTACACAGCCCCACGGGACATTGTCGATGGTTCTCCAGGGTTCCCGTGTGAAGTAGCGGGGAACGTTTTTCAGACACAGCAGAACGCCGGCTGTTGCGAGAACCGCAGCCGCAGTTTTCCCGGTGCAATATTTAGTTTTCAGCTTCTGGCAACAAATGGCGACAAAGCGATCAAAGGTGAAAGTGACGGTGAACCAGACAGAACAGTCTGTAGATGCAGTCCTCAGTACAAGGTTAACACGGCACACAGGGGTGATGGCCAGGAAACTCCAATAAAAGTAATGGTATTTGATACATGCCAAAATGACCTCGGTGATCAGGGTGAGTAGATCGGCCGCTGCCATGGCCACCAGGTAGCGAGTGGTGCAGGTGGAAAGGCCGCACTTTCCCCGGGAAAGGATCACAATCGCCACTAAATTCACTGCGGAAAGAGAAGGGGACGGACACTGGGCATTACTGAACACGGTCTCCGGGGCTGAACACCGGCTCCACTTTCAGCTGGAGATCAGGAGTGTTGGAGTCGGTGCGCGGCTGCAGGTTTAACAATGTTAGACCCGGCTCCGACTGTGCCCGACCTGCCTGCTTCAGGGGAGAGGAGATAAGGCGACGGGCGGGGTAAAGGGCGGGGAGGGAACGAGCAGCCGCCCGCTACAATAAGCGGAATGGTCCTGTCTACAGTTAACCCCGCTCACAGTCTCTGATGGGGTCGGTTTCACAGACTTAACCGTGACCGGCCGCGTTTAACCAGGGCTCTGGGAACTCGGCATCTGATGGGGACGAGGAGGGTTCCAGAGGGAAGGCAGGGACAATTTAGGACCCGGCAGCAGAGTGGCTCCGTTAATGGATTCATCCCACAGTGAGTTCAGTTCAGTAACAACACACGCCGGTAGATCCGCGGCCACTGGTTCAGGAGATCGGTCAAATTATAGACCAACAGGCAGGTTGAATCCGACTGTGACAGACTCCACAGTGAGACGTGTCCACAGGAGCGGGTGTTCACTCTGATCAATAACTCAGACACAGTGAACTTCACAATGTAAACCCCTCCCAGTCACACCGTACCGGAGAGCTGCCTGTCCCGAGCACTGGGACAACTCTGGGCAAGGTCCCACTGAAGGCAAGAACAACATTCTAGTGGGTCCCGGCAGTGGGGAAAAAAGGGGGTTAGTTTCGGCTGTCTGAAAATGAGAAAAATCACAGCGTTAATTCAAAAATATTTCACTGAGAGGATTGATACACTCCACATAATCTTGTACAACGATCATTAGTTGGGAATCTTGTAACACGATCAGAATCAGGTCAACACCGGTTAACAGACGGGGTTATAAATCTTGAATTGTTCTGCTCACTTACCAGGGACTCCAACGGCAGCAATGATCACGTACAAGATTTTCTCTACACTGGCATATCTGTCCCACAATTCCCCCATTTTCTCTGCCCAGCGACGTGTCCCCGTGAGCTATCGGTAATCTCTTGGAATTAAATGCTGGGGCAGAACATTCCCGGAGATTTTATATCATGTTCCGTCTCCACCGGGACAGTGAAGTTTCAACAGAGGTAAAAAAAGAGCTTTTGAAAATATTCGCAAACAGATGACATCAGCCAAGTGAAATCCCTACTGAGACAGGTCGTGAGTTATTCAGGGAATTGATTGAGAAACTCCAAAGACTGGGAATTGTGGCGATACTGAGGGATGGAAATTGGGAGCGGCATTGTCCCAGCAAAGGGGATATTGTTTCAAACTCCATCAGGTCCAACTCTCCGCCTCATGTTGTTTGTCTGATTTCCTTCAATCCGCTTCACTCACTAAGGCAATCCCAAATTCCAGGGACCCTCTCAGGGCTTCTGGTGCCCAGTTTGATGGTGGAGTGGGCGAACATGTTTCTCAGGTTGAGGAGTTAGGTCAACAGATCACCTCGCACTAAAGTGGCCCCTCCACTCTGTTTCACCGCTCAATATGATCGCGGCTTAACTGACTGCAACCTCACCCCCACACTCCCGGCGAGGCCGGTAACCATTCACTCCTTGCTTGCCTGCAGTGGGTCTGATTTTGCGCCGGGACAATAACATTCTCTGCCTTCGTCACGTCTGAGGAGGAACGACCCAAAGACTCACCACACTCAGAGAACAGAAACATTGTGGCTTCAGAATTGTTCGAAACCCAAATAATACAGCGAATGATGTGGCACATCTCCCTCCTCCCTTTCTCTCTCCCTCCATCCTTACTGCTCTCCTCTCTTTGAACTGTGACTCTCTCTCCTACCCTCCCTGTTCTCTCTCTCTGCGCCTCTGTCTCTGTCAACCTTTCACCCCTTACCCCTCCCTCCCCTCTCACTCTCACTGCATCTCACCCTCAGTTTCTCTCTATCTATCTCACGCTTCCCTCTCTCCCTTTTGCCAACCCACTCGCTCTGAACACCCCTCCCTCTTCATCTTCCCAATCTCCCTTTGATAATTCGCTGCCCCTCCATCTCTTCCCCTTTCGTCTTCTCAGCTATCTCTCCCTATCTGTCTCTCTCTCTTTTCCCCAACTCTCCTCCTGCTCGCCCCCACTTCTCTCTCCAACGCCATTCTTGGGAAGTGCGGTTAGAACGGTTAGCCGCCATGGGATGTAACAGCTGTCCCTGTGCCTCTTCCCTGGGGACTGGAGAGAGTGTTTCCTACACCAATCTCTGTGACCCCCCCCCCTCCGGTCCCTACACCCCCTCTCTATGACCCCATCCCTCCTGCCCCTACACCCCCTCTCTATGACCTCCTCCCTCCTGCCCTTACACCCCACACTCTCCTCGTCTCTGTGACACCCTCCCCTCCCGCCCCTACACCCCCTCCTGTCTCTGTGAACCCCTCCCCTCCGGCCCCTAAACTCCCTCTCCCTGTCTCTGTGACTCCCCTCTCGTCCTCTTCAAAGCCCCCACATCCTTCCTGTAGTGTGGGACGAACAGAACTGCGTGCAATACTCCAAATGCAGCCTGACCAAAGTCCTGGAGAGATGCATCTTGACGTCCTGGCTCTTGAACTCGATTCCGCGGCAGATGAAGGCAAGCGGACCACACGCCTTCTTCACCGCTCTGTCTACTTGTGTTGCCACTTTACGGGGAGTTCCGGAGTTTATCAGGAACAGTTTCTTTCTCTCCACAATCAGACTACTGCACGGAGTTAGTATTTAGAGTCACAGAGTGATGCAGCGTGGAAACAGGCCCTACCTTCGCCCCAACTTGCCCACACCGACCAACATGCCCTATCTACACTATTCCCACGTGCCCGCGTTTGGCCCATATCCCTCCAAACCTGTCATATCCATGTACCTGTCCAAGTGTCTCTTAAACTGTGTGATAGTCCCTGCCTCAACTTCCTTCTCCGGCAGCTCGTTCCATACACCCACCACCCGCTGTGTGGAAAAGTTGCCCCTCGGGTTCCTTCTAAATCTTTCCCCCTCACCTTAAACCTATGTCCTCTGGTTCTCATTTCCCCTACTCTGGGCAAGGGACTCTGTGCATCTACCCGATATATTCCTCTTATTTAATAGCATTTATTTCAAGAGGGCTTGCATATAGTCAAGTCATGTCAAGTCAATTTTATTTGTATAGCACATTTAAAAACAACCCACGTTGACCAAAGTGCTGTACATCTGTTAAGGTACTAAGGAAAAAATGAAACATACAGTAGCACACAAACATATCAGCACATACAAAACAGTTCACAGCGCCTCCTCAATGGGCCTCAAACGCTAGGGAGTAGAAATAGGTTTTGAGCCTGGACTTAAAGGAGTCGATGGAGGGGGCAGTTCTGATGGGGAGAGGGATGCTGTTCCGCAGTCTAGGAGCTGCAACCGCAAAAGCGTGTTAAACCCTGAGCTTAAGCCTAGACCGCGGGATAGTGAGTAGCCCCAAGTCGGCCGACCTGAGGGACCTGGAGTTAGAGAGGTGGGTTAGAAGATTTTTGATGTAGTGAGGGGGAATGTCCATTTAGGGCTTTATATGTGAATAGGAGGAGCTTGAAGTTGATCCTGTACCGTACAGGGATCCAGTGGAGAGAGGCCAGAATCGGCGTGATGTGGTCCCTTTTACGGGTACTCGTCACGAGTCTCGCTGCGGCGTTTTGGACCAGTTGCAGGCGGGACAGGGAAGATTGGCTGATCCCAGTGTATAGGGAGTTGCAGTAGTCTAGGCGGGAGGAAATGAGAGCGTGAATGGTTTTTTCAGTGCCGTCGAATTGGAGGAAAGGTTTGATTTTAGCTATGGTACGAAGTTGGAAGAAGCTGGCTTTTACCACAGCGTTGACTTGCTTGTCAAATTTTAATGCAGAGTCAAATAACACGCCGAGGTTTTTGACATGCGGTTTGACTAGGCAGGATAGGCTTCCAAGACTGCCTGTTATCGATTTGATGGAGTCGGGGGGCCTAATAGGATGACCTCAGGCTTGCTCTCGTTTAATTAGAGGAAGTTCTGTGCCATCCAACATTTTATGTCCTCAAGGCAGTGTAAGAGGCTGTTTAAATTTGACTGGTTGTAGGGCTTCAGGGGGAGGTAAAGCTGAGTGTCATCGGCATAGCAGTGGAAAGAAATGCCGTGCCTTTGAATGATTTGGCCAAGGGGGAGCATGTATAGAGAGAAGAGAATGGGGCCTAGGATGGAGCCTTGTGGAACTCCGCAGGAGGGGCTAGCTGGAGCAGAGGAATAACTGCCTATGTTGATGGCGAAACTCCTAACTTTGAGGTAGGAAGCGAACCAGCTCACGGCAGTGCCATCAATGCCAACCGCGTACCGGAGACGGTCAATAAGGATGGTGTGGTCCACTGTATCGAACGCTGCGCTGAGGTCGAGACGGAGCAGGATTGCACAGTCGCCGGTGTCGATGGCGAGAAGCAGGTCGTTGTGTACCTTCAACAAGGCAGACTCTGTGCTGTGGTGGGCTCTGAAACCTGACTGGAAACTTTCCAGGATGGTGTTTTGGTGTAGGTATGGCACTAATTGGTTTAGAATTGCCTTTTCAAGGACTTTTGACAGGAATGGCAGTTTGGAAATGGGTCTGTAGTTACAAGGCAAGGTGGGGTCTAGGTTAGGTTTTTTCAGTAGGGGCTGGACCACCGCGTGCTTGAAACAGGTTGGAACAGTGCCAGTGGCCAGAGAACTGTTGATAATAGAGCGACTATTGCAATGACATCCTACAGAAGGGCAGTGGGGGCTGGATCAAGGGGGCAGGTTGCAGGTTTCATAGCGGAGACAAGCTTTGCAAGGGAGGATAGAGTGACGGGTTGGAAACAGTCCAATTTAGATGAACAGACTCGTGAGACAGCTAGGTCACGGGTGGGAGGGGAAATGTTCATTCTAATGTTCTCAACTTTGCTGGTGAAAAATTTAGCGAATTCTTCGCACTTAGCAGGGGACCTAACTAAGCTGGTACTGGGGGTGGGACATATGACAGAGGTAATTGTGCTAAATAGGACCTTGGAGTTATGAGAGTTTTTGGAAATAAGGTCGGAGAAGTATTGTGCTCTAGCAGACTTTACTGCTTCCTGGTATTTGAGAAGATTGTTTCTCAGAATTTCGAAGGAAATTTGAAGCTTGTCACATTTCCACCTCCGTTCTGATTTTCTGCACTCCCTTCTTAGGGCTTTGGTGGTGTCATTGAGCCAAGGCCGACCTTTGGGCTTAGGCTTTTTCATTTTAAGGGGAGCGATAGAATCCAGGATGGAGTGATCGCCTTGCATTAAAGAAATATTGCAACACCCTGCGATGTGAAATGCAATAATAATCCTGCAAAACCTCTCAAATGTTAAATGCGACTAATGCATCGTATTAGGATAACTTTGCAGGCTGCTGCATTGTTAAATGCAGCGCTGGCCTTGCATTAAAGCAATATTGCAACCCCCTGGGATGTTAAATGCAATAAAATTAATTGCAATCATTTTGCAAAACCTCTCAAATGTTAAATGCAATTAATGCAATGCATTAGAACAACTTTGCAGGCTCCTGCAATGTTAAATGCAGCGCAGGCCTTACATTAAAGCAAAATTGCAGCTGTTCTGGGGTATTAAACGCATTAAAATCATTGTAATAATCATGCAAAATCTCTCAAATGTTCAATCCAACTAATGCATCGTACCATTAAAATCTTTATTGGTGTACGGTTTCTTCCTGACATCCATCCACCCACCCATCAATCAATCAATCTTTGATTAATTCTTATTATTATTAATAATTTAAATTATTATTACTATAGTATTATTATTGTATTTACTACCCCCGGCACGTAGCGGAACCTCCAGGGCAGGGAGGAGACTATCCGGCATGTGGAAGTGCTTCTGGGAAGTGTGTCTGATGTGTGTGGGTCTGTGTGTGTCTGTGTGTGTGTGGGTGTGTGTGTGGGTGTGTGTGTGTGTGTGGGTGTGTGTGTGGGTGTGTGGGTGTGTGTGTGGGTGTGTGTGTGGGTCTGTGTTTGGGTCTGTGTTTGGGTCTGTGTTTGAGTCTGTGTTTGGGTTTGTGTTTGGGTTTGTGTTTGGGTCTGTGTTTGTGTTTGTGTTTGGGTCTCCCCCCCTCTCCCTCTCCCCCAGCTCTCTCCCCCCTTCTCTCTCTCCCCCAGCTCTATCTCTCCCCCCCTCTCTCTCTCTCCCCCAGCAATAAAAAACAGACGTCACCCTAATTGTGTGCGTGTGTGTGTGTGTGTGTGTGTGTGAGCTGACTGACTTACCCCAGTCTAGTAGACACTCCGACACTCCAGCAGTTGTGACCAAGCTTGCGATGGCCATCTTTTATCTGCCTGCCTGCCTGCCTGCCACCCGCGCCAACCTGAAGGGCCCAAACACTTGTCTTACACTCAGCCCATAACAGATATTGATTAACCCCGTACATACATACATACTTATACGGAACAGGGATAAAGAATAAACAGGTGTCGTGCGTGTGTGCGCGCGCGCGTTATAAACAAGTGCTGTCTGTGAAAAAATCTTTATTGGTGTACGGTTCCTCCTGACATCCACCGATCGATCAATCAATCAATCTTTGATTTATTCTTATTATTAATAATATAAATTATTATTACTATAGGATTATTATTGTATTTACTACCCCCGGCATCGCATTAGGATGACTTTTCAGGCTGCTGCAATGTTAAATGCAGTGATCGCCTTGCATTAAAGAAATATTGCAACACCCTGCGATGTGAAATGCAATAATAATCCTGCAAAACCTCTCAAATGTAAAACGTGACTAATGCATCGTATTAGGATAACTTTGCAGGCTACTGCAATGTTAAATGCAGTGATGGCCTTGCATTAAAGTCATCTAGCGACCCCCAGTGGGTGTTAAATGCAATAAAATTAATTGCAATCATTTTGCAAAACCTCTCAAATGTTAAATGCAACAAATGCATCGCATTAGGATGACTTTTCAGGCTGCTGCAATGTTAAATGCAGTGATCGCCTTGCATTAAAGAAATATTGCAACACCCTGCGATGTGAAATGCAATAATAATCCTGCAAAACCTCTCAAATGTTAAATGCGACTAATGCATCGTATTAGGATAACTTTGCAGGCTGCTGCATTGTTAAATGCAGCGCTGGCCTTGCATTAAAGCAATATTGCAACCCCCTGGGATGTTAAATGCAATAAAATTAATTGCAATCATTTTGCAAAACCTCTCAAATGTTAAATGCAATTAATGCAACGCATTAGAACAACTTTGCAGGCTCCTGCAATGTTAAATGCAGCGCAGGCCTTGCATTAAAGCAAAATTGCAGCTGTTCTGGGGTATTAAACGCATTAAAATCATTGTAATAATCATGCAAAATCTCTCAAATGTTCAATCCAACTAATGCATCGTACCATTAAAATCTTTATTGGTGTACGGTTCTTCCTGACATCCATCCACCCACCCACCGATCGATCAATCAATCAATCTTTGATTAATTCTTATTATTATTAATAATATAAATTATTATTACTATAGTATTATTATTGTATTTATTACCCCCGGCATCGCATTAGGATGACTTTTCAGGCTGCTGCAATGTTAAATGCAGTGATCGCCTTGCATTAAAGAAATATTGCAACACCCTGCGATGTGAAATGCAATAATAATCCTGCAAAACCTCTCAAATGTTAAACGTGACTAATGCATCGTATTAGGATAACTTTGCAGGCTACTGCAATGTTAAATGCAGCGATGGCCTTGCATTAAAGTCATCTAGCGACCCCCAATGGATGTTATATGCATTAAATTAATTGCAATAATTTTGCAAACCCTCTCAAATGTTAAATGCAACAAATGCATCGCATTAGGACGACTTTTCAGGCTGCTGCAATGTTAAATGCAGTGATCGCCTTGCATTAAAGAAATATTGCAACACCCTGCGATGTGAAATGCAATAATAATCCTGCAAAACCTCTCAAATGTTAAATGCGACTAATGCATCGTATTAGGATAACTTTGCAGGCTGCTGCAATGTTAAATGCAGTGATGGCCTTGCATTAAAGTCATCTAGCGACCCCCAGTGGTTGTTAAATGCAATAAAATTAATTGCAATCATTTTGCAAAACCTCTCAAATGTTAAATGCAACAAATGCATCGCATTAGGATGACTTTTCAGGCTGCTGCAATGTTAAATGCAGTGATCGCCTTGCATTAAAGAAATATTGCAACACCCTGCGATGTGAAATGCAATAATAATCCTGCAAAACCTCTCAAATGTTAAATGCGACTAATGCATCGTATTAGGATAACTTTGCAGGCTGCTGCATTGTTAAATGCAGCGCTGGCCTTGCATTAAAGCAATATTGCAACCCTCTGGGATGTTAAATGCAATAAAATTAATTGCAATCATTTTGCAAAACCTCTCAAATGTTAAATGCAATTAATGCAACGCATTAGAACAACTTTGCAGGCTCCTGCAATGTTAAATGCAGCGCAGGCCTTGCATTAAAGCAAAATTGCAGCTGTTCTGGGGTATTAAACGCATTAAAATCATTGTAATAATCATGCAAAATCTCTCAAATGTTCAATCCAACTAATGCATCGTACCATTAAAATCTTTATTGGTGTACGGTTCTTCCTGACATCCATCCACCCACCCACCGATCGATCAATCAATCAATCTTTGATTAATTCTTATTATTATTAATAATATAAATTATTATTACTATAGTATTATTATTGTATTTACTACCCCCGGCATCGCATTAGGATGACTTTTCAGGCTGCTGCAATGTTAAATGCAGTGATCGCCTTGCATTAAAGAAATATTGCAACACCCTGCGATGTGAAATGCAATAATAATCCTGCAAAACCTCTCAAATGTTAAACGTGACTAATGCATCGTATTAGGATAACTTTGCAGGCTACTGCAATGTTAAATGCAGCGATGGCCTTGCATTAAAGTCATCTAGCGACCCCCAATGGATGTTATATGCATTAAATTAATTGCAATAATTTTGCAAACCCTCTCAAATGTTAAATGCAACAAATGCATCGCATTAGGACGACTTTTCAGGCTGCTGCAATGTTAAATGCAGTGATCGCCTTGCATTAAAGAAATATTGCAACACCCTGCGATGTGAAATGCAATAATAATCCTGCAAAACCTCTCAAATGTTAAATGCGACTAATGCATCGTATTAGGATAACTTTGCAGGCTGCTGCAATGTTAAATGCAGTGATGGCCTTGCATTAAAGTCATCTAGCGACCCCCAGTGGTTGTTAAATGCAATAAAATTAATTGCAATCATTTTGCAAAACCTCTCAAATGTTAAATGCAACAAATGCATCGCATTAGGATGACTTTTCAGGCTGCTGCAATGTTAAATGCAGTGATCGCCTTGCATTAAAGAAATATTGCAACACCCTGCGATGTGAAATGCAATAATAATCCTGCAAAACCTCTCAAATGTTAAATGCGACTAATGCATCGTATTAGGATAACTTTGCAGGCTGCTGCATTGTTAAATGCAGCGCTGGCCTTGCATTAAAGCAATATTGCAACCCTCTGGGATGTTAAATGCAATAAAATTAATTGCAATCATTTTGCAAAACCTCTCAAATGTTAAATGCAATTAATGCAACGCATTAGAACAACTTTGCAGGCTCCTGCAATGTTAAATGCAGCGCAGGCCTTGCATTAAAGCAAAATTGCAGCTGTTCTGGGGTATTAAACGCATTAAAATCATTGTAATAATCATGCAAAATCTCTCAAATGTTCAATCCAACTAATGCATCGTACCATTAAAATCTTTATTGGTGTACGGTTCTTCCTGACATCCATCCACCCACCCACCGATCGATCAATCAATCAATCTTTGATTAATTCTTATTATTATTAATAATATAAATTATTATTACTATAGTATTATTATTGTATTTACTACCCCCGGCATCGCATTAGGATGACTTTTCAGGCTGCTGCAATGTTAAATGCAGTGATCGCCTTGCATTAAAGAAATATTGCAACACCCTGCGATGTGAAATGCAATAATAATCCTGCAAAACCTCTCAAATGTTAAACGTGACTAATGCATCGTATTAGGATAACTTTGCAGGCTACTGCAATGTTAAATGCAGCGATGGCCTTGCATTAAAGTCATCTAGCGACCCCCAATGGATGTTATATGCATTAAATTAATTGCAATAATTTTGCAAACCTTCTCAAATGTTAAATGCAACAAATGCATCGCATTAGGACGACTTTTCAGGCTGCTGCAATGTTAAATGCAGTGATCGCCTTGCATTAAAGAAATATTGCAACACCCTGCGATGTGAAATGCAATAATAATCCTGCAAAACCTCTCAAATGTTAAATGCGACTAATGCATCGTATTAGGATAACTTTGCAGGCTGCTGCAATGTTAAATGCAGTGATGGCCTTGCATTAAAGTCATCTAGCGACCCCCAGTGGTTGTTAAATGCAATAAAATTAATTGCAATCATTTTGCAAAACCTCTCAAATGTTAAATGCAACAAATGCATCGCATTAGGATGACTTTTCAGGCTGCTGCAATGTTAAATGCAGTGATCGCCTTGCATTAAAGAAATATTGCAACACCCTGCGATGTGAAATGCAATAATAATCCTGCAAAACCTCTCAAATGTTAAATGCGACTAATGCATCGTATTAGGATAACTTTGCAGGCTGCTGCATTGTTAAATGCAGCGCTGGCCTTGCATTAAAGCAATATTGCAACCCTCTGGGATGTTAAATGCAATAAAATTAATTGCAATCATTTTGCAAAACCTCTCAAATGTTAAATGCAATTAATGCAACGCATTAGAACAACTTTGCAGGCTCCTGCAATGTTAAATGCAGCGCAGGCCTTGCATTAAAGCAAAATTGCAGCTGTTCTGGGGTATTAAACGCATTAAAATCATTGTAATAATCATGCAAAATCTCTCAAATGTTCAATCCAACTAATGCATCGTACCATTAAAATCTTTATTGGTGTACGGTTCTTCCTGACATCCATCCACCCACCCACCGATCGATCAATCAATCTTTGATTAATTCTTATTATTATTAATAATATAAATTATTATTACTATAGTATTATTATTGTATTTACTACCCCCGGCATCGCATTAGGATGACTTTTCAGGCTGCTGCAATGTTAAATGCAGTGATCGCCTTGCATTAAAGAAATATTGCAACACCCTGCGATGTGAAATGCAATAATAATCCTGCAAAACCTCTCAAATGTTAAACGTGACTAATGCATCGTATTAGGATAACTTTGCAGGCTACTGCAATGTTAAATGCAGCGATGGCCTTGCATTAAAGTCATCTAGCGACCCCCAATGGATGTTATATGCATTAAATTAATTGCAATAATTTTGCAAACCCTCTCAAATGTTAAATGCAACAAATGCATCGCATTAGGACGACTTTTCAGGCTGCTGCAATGTTAAATGCAGTGATCGCCTTGCATTAAAGAAATATTGCAACACCCTGCGATGTGAAATGCAATAATAATCCTGCAAAACCTCTCAAATGTTAAATGCGACTAATGCATCGTATTAGGATAACTTTGCAGGCTGCTGCATTGTTAAATGCAGCGCTGGCCTTGCATTAAAGCAATATTGCAACCCTCTGGGATGTTAAATGCAATAAAATTAATTGCAATCATTTTGCAAAACCTCTCAAATGTTAAATGCAATTAATGCAACGCATTAGAACAACTTTGCAGGCTCCTGCAATGTTAAATGCAGCGCAGGCCTTGCATTAAAGCAAAATTGCAGCTGTTCTGGGGTATTAAACGCATTAAAATCATTGTAATAATCATGCAAAATCTCTCAAATGTTCAATCCAACTAATGCATCGTACCATTAAAATCTTTATTGGTGTACGGTTCTTCCTGACATCCATCCTCCCACCCACCGATCGATCAATCAATCAATCTTTGATTAATTCTTATTATTATTAATAATATAAATTATTATTACTATAGTATTATTATTGTATTTACTACCCCCGGCATCGCATTAGGATGACTTTTCAGGCTGCTGCAATGTTAAATGCAGTGATCGCCTTGCATTAAAGAAATATTGCAACACCCTGCGATGTGAAATGCAATAATAATCCTGCAAAACCTCTCAAATGTTAAACGTGACTAATGCATCGTATTAGGATAACTTTGCAGGCTACTGCAATGTTAAATGCAGCGATGGCCTTGCATTAAAGTCATCTAGCGACCCCCAATGGATGTTATATGCATTAAATTAATTGCAATAATTTTGCAAACCCTCTCAAATGTTAAATGCAACAAATGCATCGCATTAGGACGACTTTTCAGGCTGCTGCAATGTTAAATGCAGTGATCGCCTTGCATTAAAGAAATATTGCAACACCCTGCGATGTGAAATGCAATAATAATCCTGCAAAACCTCTCAAATGTTAAATGCGACTAATGCATCGTATTAGGATAACTTTGCAGGCTGCTGCATTGTTAAATGCAGCGCTGGCCTTGCATTAAAGCAATATTGCAACCCCCTGGGATGTTAAATGCAATAAAATTAATTGCAATCATTTTGCAAAACCTCTCAAATGTTAAATGCAATTAATGCAACGCATTAGAACAACTTTGCAGGCTCCTGCAATGTTAAATGCAGCGCAGGCCTTGCATTAAAGCAAAATTGCAGCTGTTCTGGGGTATTAAACGCATTAAAATCATTGTAATAATCATGCAAAATCTCTCAAATGTTCAATCCAACTAATGCATCGTACCATTAAAATCTTTATTGGTGTACGGTTCTTCCTGACATCCATCCACCCACCCACCGATCGATCAATCAATCTTTGATTAATTCTTATTATTATTAATAATATAAATTATTATTACTATAGTATTATTATTGTATTTACTACCCCCGGCATCGCATTAGGATGACTTTTCAGGCTGCTGCAATGTTAAATGCAGTGATCGCCTTGCATTAAAGAAATATTGCAACACCCTGCGATGTGAAATGCAATAATAATCCTGCAAAACCTCTCAAATGTTAAACGTGACTAATGCATCGTATTAGGATAACTTTGCAGGCTACTGCAATGTTAAATGCAGCGATGGCCTTGCATTAAAGTCATCTAGCGACCCCCAATGGATGTTATATGCATTAAATTAATTGCAATAATTTTGCAAACCCTCTCAAATGTTAAATGCAACAAATGCATCGCATTAGGACGACTTTTCAGGCTGCTGCAATGTTAAATGCAGTGATCGCCTTGCATTAAAGAAATATTGCAACACCCTGCGATGTGAAATGCAATAATAATCCTGCAAAACCTCTCAAATGTTAAATGCGACTAATGCATCGTATTAGGATAACTTTGCAGGCTGCTGCATTGTTAAATGCAGCGCTGGCCTTGCATTAAAGCAATATTGCAACCCTCTGGGATGTTAAATGCAATAAAATTAATTGCAATCATTTTGCAAAACCTCTCAAATGTTAAATGCAATTAATGCAACGCATTAGAACAACTTTGCAGGCTCCTGCAATGTTAAATGCAGCGCAGGCCTTGCATTAAAGCAAAATTGCAGCTGTTCTGGGGTATTAAACGCATTAAAATCATTGTAATAATCATGCAAAATCTCTCAAATGTTCAATCCAACTAATGCATCGTACCATTAAAATCTTTATTGGTGTACGGTTCTTCCTGACATCCATCCTCCCACCCACCGATCGATCAATCAATCAATCTTTGATTAATTCTTATTATTATTAATAATATAAATTATTATTACTATAGTATTATTATTGTATTTACTACCCCCGGCATCGCATTAGGATGACTTTTCAGGCTGCTGCAATGTTAAATGCAGTGATCGCCTTGCATTAAAGAAATATTGCAACACCCTGCGATGTGAAATGCAATAATAATCCTGCAAAACCTCTCAAATGTTAAACGTGACTAATGCATCGTATTAGGATAACTTTGCAGGCTACTGCAATGTTAAATGCAGCGATGGCCTTGCATTAAAGTCATCTAGCGACCCCCAATGGATGTTATATGCATTAAATTAATTGCAATAATTTTGCAAACCCTCTCAAATGTTAAATGCAACAAATGCATCGCATTAGGACGACTTTTCAGGCTGCTGCAATGTTAAATGCAGTGATCGCCTTGCATTAAAGAAATATTGCAACACCCTGCGATGTGAAATGCAATAATAATCCTGCAAAACCTCTCAAATGTTAAATGCGACTAATGCATCGTATTAGGATAACTTTGCAGGCTGCTGCATTGTTAAATGCAGCGCTGGCCTTGCATTAAAGCAATATTGCAACCCCCTGGGATGTTAAATGCAATAAAATTAATTGCAATCATTTTGCAAAACCTCTCAAATGTTAAATGCAATTAATGCAACGCATTAGAACAACTTTGCAGGCTCCTGCAATGTTAAATGCAGCGCAGGCCTTGCATTAAAGCAAAATTGCAGCTGTTCTGGGGTATTAAACGCATTAAAATCATTGTAATAATCATGCAAAATCTCTCAAATGTTCAATCCAACTAATGCATCGTACCATTAAAATTTTTATTGGTGTACGGTTCTTCCTGACATCCATCCACCCACCCACCGATCGATCAATCAATCAATCTTTGATTAATTCTTATTATTATTAATAATATAAATTATTATTACTATAGTATTATTATTGTATTTACTACCCCCGGCATCGCATTAGGATGACTTTTCAGGCTGCTGCAATGTTAAATGCAGTGATCGCCTTGCATTAAAGAAATATTGCAACACCCTGCGATGTGAAATGCAATAATAATCCTGCAAAACCTCTCAAATGTTAAACGTGACTAATGCATCGTATTAGGATAACTTTGCAGGCTACTGCAATGTTAAATGCAGCGATGGCCTTGCATTAAAGTCATCTAGCGACCCCCAATGGATGTTATATGCATTAAATTAATTGCAATAATTTTGCAAACCCTCTCAAATGTTAAATGCAACAAATGCATCGCATTAGGACGACTTTTCAGGCTGCTGCAATGTTAAATGCAGTGATCGCCTTGCATTAAAGAAATATTGCAACACCCTGCGATGTGAAATGCAATAATAATCCTGCAAAACCTCTCAAATGTTAAATGCGACTAATGCATCGTATTAGGATAACTTTGCAGGCTGCTGCATTGTTAAATGCAGCGCTGGCCTTGCATTAAAGCAATATTGCAACCCCCTGGGATGTTAAATGCAATAAAATTAATTGCAATCATTTTGCAAAACCTCTCAAATGTTAAATGCAATTAATGCAACGCATTAGAACAACTTTGCAGGCTCCTGCAATGTTAAATGCAGCGCAGGCCTTGCATTAAAGCAAAATTGCAGCTGTTCTGGGGTATTAAACGCATTAAAATCATTGTAATAATCATGCAAAATCTCTCAAATGTTCAATCCAACTAATGCATCGTACCATTAAAATTTTTATTGGTGTACGGTTCTTCCTGACATCCATCCACCCACCCACCGATCGATCAATCAATCAATCTTTGATTAATTCTTATTATTATTAATAATATAAATTATTATTACTATAGTATTATTATTGTATTTACTACCCCCGGCATCGCATTAGGATGACTTTTCAGGCTGCTGCAATGTTAAATGCAGTGATCGCCTTGCATTAAAGAAATATTGCAACACCCTGCGATGTGAAATGCAATAATAATCCTGCAAAACCTCTCAAATGTTAAACGTGACTAATGCATCGTATTAGGATAACTTTGCAGGCTACTGCAATGTTAAATGCAGCGATGGCCTTGCATTAAAGTCATCTAGCGACCCCCAATGGATGTTATATGCATTAAATTAATTGCAATAATTTTGCAAACCCTCTCAAATGTTAAATGCAACAAATGCATCGCATTAGGACGACTTTTCAGGCTGCTGCAATGTTAAATGCAGTGATCGCCTTGCATTAAAGAAATATTGCAACACCCTGCGATGTGAAATGCAATAATAATCCTGCAAAACCTCTCAAATGTTAAATGCGACTAATGCATCGTATTAGGATAACTTTGCAGGCTGCTGCATTGTTAAATGCAGCGCTGGCCTTGCATTAAAGCAATATTGCAACCCCCTGGGATGTTAAATGCAATAAAATTAATTGCAATCATTTTGCAAAACCTCTCAAATGTTAAATGCAATTAATGCAACGCATTAGAACAACTTTGCAGGCTCCTGCAATGTTAAATGCAGCGCAGGCCTTGCATTAAAGCAAAATTGCAGCTGTTCTGGGGTATTAAACGCATTAAAATCATTGTAATAATCATGCAAAATCTCTCAAATGTTCAATCCAACTAATGCATCGTACCATTAAAATTTTTATTGGTGTACGGTTCTTCCTGACATCCATCCACCCACCCACCGATCGATCAATCAATCAATCTTTGATTAATTCTTATTATTATTAATAATATAAATTATTATTACTATAGTATTATTATTGTATTTACTACCCCCGGCATCGCATTAGGATGACTTTTCAGGCTGCTGCAATGTTAAATGCAGTGATCGCCTTGCATTAAAGAAATATTGCAACACCCTGCGATGTGAAATGCAATAATAATCCTGCAAAACCTCTCAAATGTTAAACGTGACTAATGCATCGTATTAGGATAACTTTGCAGGCTACTGCAATGTTAAATGCAGCGATGGCCTTGCATTAAAGTCATCTAGCGACCCCCAATGGATGTTATATGCATTAAATTAATTGCAATAATTTTGCAAACCCTCTCAAATGTTAAATGCAACAAATGCATCGCATTAGGACGACTTTTCAGGCTGCTGCAATGTTAAATGCAGTGATCGCCTTGCATTAAAGAAATATTGCAACACCCTGCGATGTGAAATGCAATAATAATCCTGCAAAACCTCTCAAATGTTAAATGCGACTAATGCATCGTATTAGGATAACTTTGCAGGCTGCTGCATTGTTAAATGCAGCGCTGGCCTTGCATTAAAGCAATATTGCAACCCCCTGGGATGTTAAATGCAATAAAATTAATTGCAATCATTTTGCAAAACCTCTCAAATGTTAAATGCAATTAATGCAACGCATTAGAACAACTTTGCAGGCTCCTGCAATGTTAAATGCAGCGCAGGCCTTGCATTAAAGCAAAATTGCAGCTGTTCTGGGGTATTAAACGCATTAAAATCATTGTAATAATCATGCAAAATCTCTCAAATGTTCAATCCAACTAATGCATCGTACCATTAAATTTTTTATTGGTGTACGGTTCTTCCTGACATCCATCCACCCACCCACCGATCGATCAATCAATCAATCTTTGATTAATTCTTATTATTATTAATAATATAAATTATTATTACTATAGTATTATTATTGTATTTACTACCCCCGGCATCGCATTAGGATGACTTTTCAGGCTGCTGCAATGTTAAATGCAGTGATCGCCTTGCATTAAAGAAATATTGCAACACCCTGCGATGTGAAATGCAATAATAATCCTGCAAAACCTCTCAAATGTTAAACGTGACTAATGCATCGTATTAGGATAACTTTGCAGGCTACTGCAATGTTAAATGCAGCGATGGCCTTGCATTAAAGTCATCTAGCGACCCCCAATGGATGTTATATGCATTAAATTAATTGCAATAATTTTGCAAACCCTCTCAAATGTTAAATGCAACAAATGCATCGCATTAGGACGACTTTTCAGGCTGCTGCAATGTTAAATGCAGTGATCGCCTTGCATTAAAGAAATATTGCAACACCCTGCGATGTGAAATGCAATAATAATCCTGCAAAACCTCTCAAATGTTAAATGCGACTAATGCATCGTATTAGGATAACTTTGCAGGCTGCTGCATTGTTAAATGCAGCGCTGGCCTTGCATTAAAGCAATATTGCAACCCTCTGGGATGTTAAATGCAATAAAATTAATTGCAATCATTTTGCAAAACCTCTCAAATGTTAAATGCAATTAATGCAACGCATTAGAACAACTTTGCAGGCTCCTGCAATGTTAAATGCAGCGCAGGCCTTGCATTAAAGCAAAATTGCAGCTGTTCTGGGGTATTAAACGCATTAAAATCATTGTAATAATCATGCAAAATCTCTCAAATGTTCAATCCAACTAATGCATCGTACCATTAAATTTTTTATTGGTGTACGGTTCTTCCTGACATCCATCCACCCACCCACCGATCGATCAATCAATCAATCTTTGATTAATTCTTATTATTATTAATAATATAAATTATTATTACTATAGTATTATTATTGTATTTACTACCCCCGGCATCGCATTAGGATGACTTTTCAGGCTGCTGCAATGTTAAATGCAGTGATCGCCTTGCATTAAAGAAATATTGCAACACCCTGCGATGTGAAATGCAATAATAATCCTGCAAAACCTCTCAAATGTTAAACGTGACTAATGCATCGTATTAGGATAACTTTGCAGGCTACTGCAATGTTAAATGCAGCGATGGCCTTGCATTAAAGTCATCTAGCGACCCCCAATGGATGTTATATGCATTAAATTAATTGCAATAATTTTGCAAACCCTCTCAAATGTTAAATGCAACAAATGCATCGCATTAGGACGACTTTTCAGGCTGCTGCAATGTTAAATGCAGTGATCGCCTTGCATTAAAGAAATATTGCAACACCCTGCGATGTGAAATGCAATAATAATCCTGCAAAACCTCTCAAATGTTAAATGCGACTAATGCATCGTATTAGGATAACTTTGCAGGCTGCTGCATTGTTAAATGCAGCGCTGGCCTTGCATTAAAGCAATATTGCAACCCTCTGGGATGTTAAATGCAATAAAATTAATTGCAATCATTTTGCAAAACCTCTCAAATGTTAAATGCAATTAATGCAACGCATTAGAACAACTTTGCAGGCTCCTGCAATGTTAAATGCAGCGCAGGCCTTGCATTAAAGCAAAATTGCAGCTGTTCTGGGGTATTAAACGCATTAAAATCATTGTAATAATCATGCAAAATCTCTCAAATGTTCAATCCAACTAATGCATCGTACCATTAAAATCTTTATTGGTGTACGGTTCTTCCTGACATCCATCCACCCACCCACCGATCGATCAATCAATCTTTGATTAATTCTTATTATTATTAATAATATAAATTATTATTACTATAGTATTATTATTGTATTTACTACCCCCGGCATCGCATTAGGATGACTTTTCAGGCTGCTGCAATGTTAAATGCAGTGATCGCCTTGCATTAAAGAAATATTGCAACACCCTGCGATGTGAAATGCAATAATAATCCTGCAAAACCTCTCAAATGTTAAACGTGACTAATGCATCGTATTAGGATAACTTTGCAGGCTACTGCAATGTTAAATGCAGCGATGGCCTTGCATTAAAGTCATCTAGCGACCCCCAATGGATGTTATATGCATTAAATTAATTGCAATAATTTTGCAAACCCTCTCAAATGTTAAATGCAACAAATGCATCGCATTAGGACGACTTTTCAGGCTGCTGCAATGTTAAATGCAGTGATCGCCTTGCATTAAAGAAATATTGCAACACCCTGCGATGTGAAATGCAATAATAATCCTGCAAAACCTCTCAAATGTTAAATGCGACTAATGCATCGTATTAGGATAACTTTGCAGGCTGCTGCATTGTTAAATGCAGCGCTGGCCTTGCATTAAAGCAATATTGCAACCCTCTGGGATGTTAAATGCAATAAAATTAATTGCAATCATTTTGCAAAACCTCTCAAATGTTAAATGCAATTAATGCAACGCATTAGAACAACTTTGCAGGCTCCTGCAATGTTAAATGCAGCGCAGGCCTTGCATTAAAGCAAAATTGCAGCTGTTCTGGGGTATTAAACGCATTAAAATCATTGTAATAATCATGCAAAATCTCTCAAATGTTCAATCCAACTAATGCATCGTACCATTAAAATCTTTATTGGTGTACGGTTCTTCCTGACATCCATCCTCCCACCCACCGATCGATCAATCAATCAATCTTTGATTAATTCTTATTATTATTAATAATATAAATTATTATTACTATAGTATTATTATTGTATTTACTACCCCCGGCATCGCATTAGGATGACTTTTCAGGCTGCTGCAATGTTAAATGCAGTGATCGCCTTGCATTAAAGAAATATTGCAACACCCTGCGATGTGAAATGCAATAATAATCCTGCAAAACCTCTCAAATGTTAAACGTGACTAATGCATCGTATTAGGATAACTTTGCAGGCTACTGCAATGTTAAATGCAGCGATGGCCTTGCATTAAAGTCATCTAGCGACCCCCAATGGATGTTATATGCATTAAATTAATTGCAATAATTTTGCAAACCCTCTCAAATGTTAAATGCAACAAATGCATCGCATTAGGACGACTTTTCAGGCTGCTGCAATGTTAAATGCAGTGATCGCCTTGCATTAAAGAAATATTGCAACACCCTGCGATGTGAAATGCAATAATAATCCTGCAAAACCTCTCAAATGTTAAATGCGACTAATGCATCGTATTAGGATAACTTTGCAGGCTGCTGCATTGTTAAATGCAGCGCTGGCCTTGCATTAAAGCAATATTGCAACCCCCTGGGATGTTAAATGCAATAAAATTAATTGCAATCATTTTGCAAAACCTCTCAAATGTTAAATGCAATTAATGCAACGCATTAGAACAACTTTGCAGGCTCCTGCAATGTTAAATGCAGCGCAGGCCTTGCATTAAAGCAAAATTGCAGCTGTTCTGGGGTATTAAACGCATTAAAATCATTGTAATAATCATGCAAAATCTCTCAAATGTTCAATCCAACTAATGCATCGTACCATTAAAATTTTTATTGGTGTACGGTTCTTCCTGACATCCATCCACCCACCCACCGATCGATCAATCAATCAATCTTTGATTAATTCTTATTATTATTAATAATATAAATTATTATTACTATAGTATTATTATTGTATTTACTACCCCCGGCATCGCATTAGGATGACTTTTCAGGCTGCTGCAATGTTAAATGCAGTGATCGCCTTGCATTAAAGAAATATTGCAACACCCTGCGATGTGAAATGCAATAATAATCCTGCAAAACCTCTCAAATGTTAAACGTGACTAATGCATCGTATTAGGATAACTTTGCAGGCTACTGCAATGTTAAATGCAGCGATGGCCTTGCATTAAAGTCATCTAGCGACCCCCAATGGATGTTATATGCATTAAATTAATTGCAATAATTTTGCAAACCCTCTCAAATGTTAAATGCAACAAATGCATCGCATTAGGACGACTTTTCAGGCTGCTGCAATGTTAAATGCAGTGATCGCCTTGCATTAAAGAAATATTGCAACACCCTGCGATGTGAAATGCAATAATAATCCTGCAAAACCTCTCAAATGTTAAATGCGACTAATGCATCGTATTAGGATAACTTTGCAGGCTGCTGCATTGTTAAATGCAGCGCTGGCCTTGCATTAAAGCAATATTGCAACCCCCTGGGATGTTAAATGCAATAAAATTAATTGCAATCATTTTGCAAAACCTCTCAAATGTTAAATGCAATTAATGCAACGCATTAGAACAACTTTGCAGGCTCCTGCAATGTTAAATGCAGCGCAGGCCTTGCATTAAAGCAAAATTGCAGCTGTTCTGGGGTATTAAACGCATTAAAATCATTGTAATAATCATGCAAAATCTCTCAAATGTTCAATCCAACTAATGCATCGTACCATTAAAATTTTTATTGGTGTACGGTTCTTCCTGACATCCATCCACCCACCCACCGATCGATCAATCAATCAATCTTTGATTAATTCTTATTATTATTAATAATATAAATTATTATTACTATAGTATTATTATTGTATTTACTACCCCCGGCATCGCATTAGGATGACTTTTCAGGCTGCTGCAATGTTAAATGCAGTGATCGCCTTGCATTAAAGAAATATTGCAACACCCTGCGATGTGAAATGCAATAATAATCCTGCAAAACCTCTCAAATGTTAAACGTGACTAATGCATCGTATTAGGATAACTTTGCAGGCTACTGCAATGTTAAATGCAGCGATGGCCTTGCATTAAAGTCATCTAGCGACCCCCAATGGATGTTATATGCATTAAATTAATTGCAATAATTTTGCAAACCCTCTCAAATGTTAAATGCAACAAATGCATCGCATTAGGACGACTTTTCAGGCTGCTGCAATGTTAAATGCAGTGATCGCCTTGCATTAAAGAAATATTGCAACACCCTGCGATGTGAAATGCAATAATAATCCTGCAAAACCTCTCAAATGTTAAATGCGACTAATGCATCGTATTAGGATAACTTTGCAGGCTGCTGCATTGTTAAATGCAGCGCTGGCCTTGCATTAAAGCAATATTGCAACCCTCTGGGATGTTAAATGCAATAAAATTAATTGCAATCATTTTGCAAAACCTCTCAAATGTTAAATGCAATTAATGCAACGCATTAGAACAACTTTGCAGGCTCCTGCAATGTTAAATGCAGCGCAGGCCTTGCATTAAAGCAAAATTGCAGCTGTTCTGGGGTATTAAACGCATTAAAATCATTGTAATAATCATGCAAAATCTCTCAAATGTTCAATCCAACTAATGCATCGTACCATTAAAATCTTTATTGGTGTACGGTTCTTCCTGACATCCATCCTCCCACCCACCGATCGATCAATCAATCAATCTTTGATTAATTCTTATTATTATTAATAATATAAATTATTATTACTATAGTATTATTATTGTATTTACTACCCCCGGCATCGCATTAGGATGACTTTTCAGGCTGCTGCAATGTTAAATGCAGTGATCGCCTTGCATTAAAGAAATATTGCAACACCCTGCGATGTGAAATGCAATAATAATCCTGCAAAACCTCTCAAATGTTAAACGTGACTAATGCATCGTATTAGGATAACTTTGCAGGCTACTGCAATGTTAAATGCAGCGATGGCCTTGCATTAAAGTCATCTAGCGACCCCCAATGGATGTTATATGCATTAAATTAATTGCAATAATTTTGCAAACCCTCTCAAATGTTAAATGCAACAAATGCATCGCATTAGGACGACTTTTCAGGCTGCTGCAATGTTAAATGCAGTGATCGCCTTGCATTAAAGAAATATTGCAACACCCTGCGATGTGAAATGCAATAATAATCCTGCAAAACCTCTCAAATGTTAAATGCGACTAATGCATCGTATTAGGATAACTTTGCAGGCTGCTGCATTGTTAAATGCAGCGCTGGCCTTGCATTAAAGCAATATTGCAACCCTCTGGGATGTTAAATGCAATAAAATTAATTGCAATCATTTTGCAAAACCTCTCAAATGTTAAATGCAATTAATGCAACGCATTAGAACAACTTTGCAGGCTCCTGCAATGTTAAATGCAGCGCAGGCCTTGCATTAAAGCAAAATTGCAGCTGTTCTGGGGTATTAAACGCATTAAAATCATTGTAATAATCATGCAAAATCTCTCAAATGTTCAATCCAACTAATGCATCGTACCATTAAAATCTTTATTGGTGTACGGTTCTTCCTGACATCCATCCACCCACCCACCGATCGATCAATCAATCTTTGATTAATTCTTATTATTATTAATAATATAAATTATTATTACTATAGTATTATTATTGTATTTACTACCCCCGGCATCGCATTAGGATGACTTTTCAGGCTGCTGCAATGTTAAATGCAGTGATCGCCTTGCATTAAAGAAATATTGCAACACCCTGCGATGTGAAATGCAATAATAATCCTGCAAAACCTCTCAAATGTTAAACGTGACTAATGCATCGTATTAGGATAACTTTGCAGGCTACTGCAATGTTAAATGCAGCGATGGCCTTGCATTAAAGTCATCTAGCGACCCCCAATGGATGTTATATGCATTAAATTAATTGCAATAATTTTGCAAACCCTCTCAAATGTTAAATGCAACAAATGCATCGCATTAGGACGACTTTTCAGGCTGCTGCAATGTTAAATGCAGTGATCGCCTTGCATTAAAGAAATATTGCAACACCCTGCGATGTGAAATGCAATAATAATCCTGCAAAACCTCTCAAATGTTAAATGCGACTAATGCATCGTATTAGGATAACTTTGCAGGCTGCTGCATTGTTAAATGCAGCGCTGGCCTTGCATTAAAGCAATATTGCAACCCCCTGGGATGTTAAATGCAATAAAATTAATTGCAATCATTTTGCAAAACCTCTCAAATGTTAAATGCAATTAATGCAACGCATTAGAACAACTTTGCAGGCTCCTGCAATGTTAAATGCAGCGCAGGCCTTGCATTAAAGCAAAATTGCAGCTGTTCTGGGGTATTAAACGCATTAAAATCATTGTAATAATCATGCAAAATCTCTCAAATGTTCAATCCAACTAATGCATCGTACCATTAAAATTTTTATTGGTGTACGGTTCTTCCTGACATCCATCCACCCACCCACCGATCGATCAATCAATCAATCTTTGATTAATTCTTATTATTATTAATAATATAAATTATTATTACTATAGTATTATTATTGTATTTACTACCCCCGGCATCGCATTAGGATGACTTTTCAGGCTGCTGCAATGTTAAATGCAGTGATCGCCTTGCATTAAAGAAATATTGCAACACCCTGCGATGTGAAATGCAATAATAATCCTGCAAAACCTCTCAAATGTTAAACGTGACTAATGCATCGTATTAGGATAACTTTGCAGGCTACTGCAATGTTAAATGCAGCGATGGCCTTGCATTAAAGTCATCTAGCGACCCCCAATGGATGTTATATGCATTAAATTAATTGCAATAATTTTGCAAACCCTCTCAAATGTTAAATGCAACAAATGCATCGCATTAGGACGACTTTTCAGGCTGCTGCAATGTTAAATGCAGTGATCGCCTTGCATTAAAGAAATATTGCAACACCCTGCGATGTGAAATGCAATAATAATCCTGCAAAACCTCTCAAATGTTAAATGCGACTAATGCATCGTATTAGGATAACTTTGCAGGCTGCTGCATTGTTAAATGCAGCGCTGGCCTTGCATTAAAGCAATATTGCAACCCTCTGGGATGTTAAATGCAATAAAATTAATTGCAATCATTTTGCAAAACCTCTCAAATGTTAAATGCAATTAATGCAACGCATTAGAACAACTTTGCAGGCTCCTGCAATGTTAAATGCAGCGCAGGCCTTGCATTAAAGCAAAATTGCAGCTGTTCTGGGGTATTAAACGCATTAAAATCATTGTAATAATCATGCAAAATCTCTCAAATGTTCAATCCAACTAATGCATCGTACCATTAAAATCTTTATTGGTGTACGGTTCTTCCTGACATCCATCCTCCCACCCACCGATCGATCAATCAATCAATCTTTGATTAATTCTTATTATTATTAATAATATAAATTATTATTACTATAGTATTATTATTGTATTTACTACCCCCGGCATCGCATTAGGATGACTTTTCAGGCTGCTGCAATGTTAAATGCAGTGATCGCCTTGCATTAAAGAAATATTGCAACACCCTGCGATGTGAAATGCAATAATAATCCTGCAAAACCTCTCAAATGTTAAACGTGACTAATGCATCGTATTAGGATAACTTTGCAGGCTACTGCAATGTTAAATGCAGCGATGGCCTTGCATTAAAGTCATCTAGCGACCCCCAATGGATGTTATATGCATTAAATTAATTGCAATAATTTTGCAAACCCTCTCAAATGTTAAATGCAACAAATGCATCGCATTAGGACGACTTTTCAGGCTGCTGCAATGTTAAATGCAGTGATCGCCTTGCATTAAAGAAATATTGCAACACCCTGCGATGTGAAATGCAATAATAATCCTGCAAAACCTCTCAAATGTTAAATGCGACTAATGCATCGTATTAGGATAACTTTGCAGGCTGCTGCATTGTTAAATGCAGCGCTGGCCTTGCATTAAAGCAATATTGCAACCCCCTGGGATGTTAAATGCAATAAAATTAATTGCAATCATTTTGCAAAACCTCTCAAATGTTAAATGCAATTAATGCAACGCATTAGAACAACTTTGCAGGCTCCTGCAATGTTAAATGCAGCGCAGGCCTTGCATTAAAGCAAAATTGCAGCTGTTCTGGGGTATTAAACGCATTAAAATCATTGTAATAATCATGCAAAATCTCTCAAATGTTCAATCCAACTAATGCATCGTACCATTAAAATTTTTATTGGTGTACGGTTCTTCCTGACATCCATCCACCCACCCACCGATCGATCAATCAATCAATCTTTGATTAATTCTTATTATTATTAATAATATAAATTATTATTACTATAGTATTATTATTGTATTTACTACCCCCGGCATCGCATTAGGATGACTTTTCAGGCTGCTGCAATGTTAAATGCAGTGATCGCCTTGCATTAAAGAAATATTGCAACACCCTGCGATGTGAAATGCAATAATAATCCTGCAAAACCTCTCAAATGTTAAACGTGACTAATGCATCGTATTAGGATAACTTTGCAGGCTACTGCAATGTTAAATGCAGCGATGGCCTTGCATTAAAGTCATCTAGCGACCCCCAATGGATGTTATATGCATTAAATTAATTGCAATAATTTTGCAAACCCTCTCAAATGTTAAATGCAACAAATGCATCGCATTAGGACGACTTTTCAGGCTGCTGCAATGTTAAATGCAGTGATCGCCTTGCATTAAAGAAATATTGCAACACCCTGCGATGTGAAATGCAATAATAATCCTGCAAAACCTCTCAAATGTTAAATGCGACTAATGCATCGTATTAGGATAACTTTGCAGGCTGCTGCATTGTTAAATGCAGCGCTGGCCTTGCATTAAAGCAATATTGCAACCCCCTGGGATGTTAAATGCAATAAAATTAATTGCAATCATTTTGCAAAACCTCTCAAATGTTAAATGCAATTAATGCAACGCATTAGAACAACTTTGCAGGCTCCTGCAATGTTAAATGCAGCGCAGGCCTTGCATTAAAGCAAAATTGCAGCTGTTCTGGGGTATTAAACGCATTAAAATCATTGTAATAATCATGCAAAATCTCTCAAATGTTCAATCCAACTAATGCATCGTACCATTAAAATCTTTATTGGTGTACGGTTCTTCCTGACATCCATCCTCCCACCCACCGATCGATCAATCAATCAATCTTTGATTAATTCTTATTATTATTAATAATATAAATTATTATTACTATAGTATTATTATTGTATTTACTACCCCCGGCATCGCATTAGGATGACTTTTCAGGCTGCTGCAATGTTAAATGCAGTGATCGCCTTGCATTAAAGAAATATTGCAACACCCTGCGATGTGAAATGCAATAATAATCCTGCAAAACCTCTCAAATGTTAAACGTGACTAATGCATCGTATTAGGATAACTTTGCAGGCTACTGCAATGTTAAATGCAGCGATGGCCTTGCATTAAAGTCATCTAGCGACCCCCAATGGATGTTATATGCATTAAATTAATTGCAATAATTTTGCAAACCCTCTCAAATGTTAAATGCAACAAATGCATCGCATTAGGACGACTTTTCAGGCTGCTGCAATGTTAAATGCAGTGATCGCCTTGCATTAAAGAAATATTGCAACACCCTGCGATGTGAAATGCAATAATAATCCTGCAAAACCTCTCAAATGTTAAATGCGACTAATGCATCGTATTAGGATAACTTTGCAGGCTGCTGCATTGTTAAATGCAGCGCTGGCCTTGCATTAAAGCAATATTGCAACCCCCTGGGATGTTAAATGCAATAAAATTAATTGCAATCATTTTGCAAAACCTCTCAAATGTTAAATGCAATTAATGCAACGCATTAGAACAACTTTGCAGGCTCCTGCAATGTTAAATGCAGCGCAGGCCTTGCATTAAAGCAAAATTGCAGCTGTTCTGGGGTATTAAACGCATTAAAATCATTGTAATAATCATGCAAAATCTCTCAAATGTTCAATCCAACTAATGCATCGTACCATTAAAATTTTTATTGGTGTACGGTTCTTCCTGACATCCATCCACCCACCCACCGATCGATCAATCAATCAATCTTTGATTAATTCTTATTATTATTAATAATATAAATTATTATTACTATAGTATTATTATTGTATTTACTACCCCCGGCATCGCATTAGGATGACTTTTCAGGCTGCTGCAATGTTAAATGCAGTGATCGCCTTGCATTAAAGAAATATTGCAACACCCTGCGATGTGAAATGCAATAATAATCCTGCAAAACCTCTCAAATGTTAAACGTGACTAATGCATCGTATTAGGATAACTTTGCAGGCTACTGCAATGTTAAATGCAGCGATGGCCTTGCATTAAAGTCATCTAGCGACCCCCAATGGATGTTATATGCATTAAATTAATTGCAATAATTTTGCAAACCCTCTCAAATGTTAAATGCAACAAATGCATCGCATTAGGACGACTTTTCAGGCTGCTGCAATGTTAAATGCAGTGATCGCCTTGCATTAAAGAAATATTGCAACACCCTGCGATGTGAAATGCAATAATAATCCTGCAAAACCTCTCAAATGTTAAATGCGACTAATGCATCGTATTAGGATAACTTTGCAGGCTGCTGCATTGTTAAATGCAGCGCTGGCCTTGCATTAAAGCAATATTGCAACCCCCTGGGATGTTAAATGCAATAAAATTAATTGCAATCATTTTGCAAAACCTCTCAAATGTTAAATGCAATTAATGCAACGCATTAGAACAACTTTGCAGGCTCCTGCAATGTTAAATGCAGCGCAGGCCTTGCATTAAAGCAAAATTGCAGCTGTTCTGGGGTATTAAACGCATTAAAATCATTGTAATAATCATGCAAAATCTCTCAAATGTTCAATCCAACTAATGCATCGTACCATTAAAATTTTTATTGGTGTACGGTTCTTCCTGACATCCATCCACCCACCCACCGATCGATCAATCAATCAATCTTTGATTAATTCTTATTATTATTAATAATATAAATTATTATTACTATAGTATTATTATTGTATTTACTACCCCCGGCATCGCATTAGGATGACTTTTCAGGCTGCTGCAATGTTAAATGCAGTGATCGCCTTGCATTAAAGAAATATTGCAACACCCTGCGATGTGAAATGCAATAATAATCCTGCAAAACCTCTCAAATGTTAAACGTGACTAATGCATCGTATTAGGATAACTTTGCAGGCTACTGCAATGTTAAATGCAGCGATGGCCTTGCATTAAAGTCATCTAGCGACCCCCAATGGATGTTATATGCATTAAATTAATTGCAATAATTTTGCAAACCCTCTCAAATGTTAAATGCAACAAATGCATCGCATTAGGACGACTTTTCAGGCTGCTGCAATGTTAAATGCAGTGATCGCCTTGCATTAAAGAAATATTGCAACACCCTGCGATGTGAAATGCAATAATAATCCTGCAAAACCTCTCAAATGTTAAATGCGACTAATGCATCGTATTAGGATAACTTTGCAGGCTGCTGCATTGTTAAATGCAGCGCTGGCCTTGCATTAAAGCAATATTGCAACCCTCTGGGATGTTAAATGCAATAAAATTAATTGCAATCATTTTGCAAAACCTCTCAAATGTTAAATGCAATTAATGCAACGCATTAGAACAACTTTGCAGGCTCCTGCAATGTTAAATGCAGCGCAGGCCTTGCATTAAAGCAAAATTGCAGCTGTTCTGGGGTATTAAACGCATTAAAATCATTGTAATAATCATGCAAAATCTCTCAAATGTTCAATCCAACTAATGCATCGTACCATTAAAATCTTTATTGGTGTACGGTTCTTCCTGACATCCATCCTCCCACCCACCGATCGATCAATCAATCAATCTTTGATTAATTCTTATTATTATTAATAATATAAATTATTATTACTATAGTATTATTATTGTATTTACTACCCCCGGCATCGCATTAGGATGACTTTTCAGGCTGCTGCAATGTTAAATGCAGTGATCGCCTTGCATTAAAGAAATATTGCAACACCCTGCGATGTGAAATGCAATAATAATCCTGCAAAACCTCTCAAATGTTAAACGTGACTAATGCATCGTATTAGGATAACTTTGCAGGCTACTGCAATGTTAAATGCAGCGATGGCCTTGCATTAAAGTCATCTAGCGACCCCCAATGGATGTTATATGCATTAAATTAATTGCAATAATTTTGCAAACCCTCTCAAATGTTAAATGCAACAAATGCATCGCATTAGGACGACTTTTCAGGCTGCTGCAATGTTAAATGCAGTGATCGCCTTGCATTAAAGCAAAATTGCAGCTGTTCTGGGGTATTAAACGCATTAAAATCATTGTAATAATCATGCAAAATCTCTCAAATGTTCAATCCAACTAATGCATCGTACCATTAAAATTTTTATTGGTGTACGGTTCTTCCTGACATCCATCCACCCACCCACCGATCGATCAATCAATCAATCTTTGATTAATTCTTATTATTATTAATAATATAAATTATTATTACTATAGTATTATTATTGTATTTACTACCCCCGGCATCGCATTAGGATGACTTTTCAGGCTGCTGCAATGTTAAATGCAGTGATCGCCTTGCATTAAAGAAATATTGCAACACCCTGCGATGTGAAATGCAATAATAATCCTGCAAAACCTCTCAAATGTTAAACGTGACTAATGCATCGTATTAGGATAACTTTGCAGGCTACTGCAATGTTAAATGCAGCGATGGCCTTGCATTAAAGTCATCTAGCGACCCCCAATGGATGTTATATGCATTAAATTAATTGCAATAATTTTGCAAACCCTCTCAAATGTTAAATGCAACAAATGCATCGCATTAGGACGACTTTTCAGGCTGCTGCAATGTTAAATGCAGTGATCGCCTTGCATTAAAGAAATATTGCAACACCCTGCGATGTGAAATGCAATAATAATCCTGCAAAACCTCTCAAATGTTAAATGCGACTAATGCATCGTATTAGGATAACTTTGCAGGCTGCTGCATTGTTAAATGCAGCGCTGGCCTTGCATTAAAGCAATATTGCAACCCTCTGGGATGTTAAATGCAATAAAATTAATTGCAATCATTTTGCAAAACCTCTCAAATGTTAAATGCAATTAATGCAACGCATTAGAACAACTTTGCAGGCTCCTGCAATGTTAAATGCAGCGCAGGCCTTGCATTAAAGCAAAATTGCAGCTGTTCTGGGGTATTAAACGCATTAAAATCATTGTAATAATCATGCAAAATCTCTCAAATGTTCAATCCAACTAATGCATCGTACCATTAAAATCTTTATTGGTGTACGGTTCTTCCTGACATCCATCCTCCCACCCACCGATCGATCAATCAATCAATCTTTGATTAATTCTTATTATTATTAATAATATAAATTATTATTACTATAGTATTATTATTGTATTTACTACCCCCGGCATCGCATTAGGATGACTTTTCAGGCTGCTGCAATGTTAAATGCAGTGATCGCCTTGCATTAAAGAAATATTGCAACACCCTGCGATGTGAAATGCAATAATAATCCTGCAAAACCTCTCAAATGTTAAACGTGACTAATGCATCGTATTAGGATAACTTTGCAGGCTACTGCAATGTTAAATGCAGCGATGGCCTTGCATTAAAGTCATCTAGCGACCCCCAATGGATGTTATATGCATTAAATTAATTGCAATAATTTTGCAAACCCTCTCAAATGTTAAATGCAACAAATGCATCGCATTAGGACGACTTTTCAGGCTGCTGCAATGTTAAATGCAGTGATCGCCTTGCATTAAAGAAATATTGCAACACCCTGCGATGTGAAATGCAATAATAATCCTGCAAAACCTCTCAAATGTTAAATGCGACTAATGCATCGTATTAGGATAACTTTGCAGGCTGCTGCATTGTTAAATGCAGCGCTGGCCTTGCATTAAAGCAATATTGCAACCCTCTGGGATGTTAAATGCAATAAAATTAATTGCAATCATTTTGCAAAACCTCTCAAATGTTAAATGCAATTAATGCAACGCATTAGAACAACTTTGCAGGCTCCTGCAATGTTAAATGCAGCGCAGGCCTTGCATTAAAGCAAAATTGCAGCTGTTCTGGGGTATTAAACGCATTAAAATCATTGTAATAATCATGCAAAATCTCTCAAATGTTCAATCCAACTAATGCATCGTACCATTAAAATCTTTATTGGTGTACGGTTCTTCCTGACATCCATCCACCCACCCACCGATCGATCAATCAATCAATCTTTGATTAATTCTTATTATTATTAATAATATAAATTATTATTACTATAGTATTATTATTGTATTTACTACCCCCGGCATTGCATTAGGATGACTTTTCAGGCTGCTGCAATGTTAAATGCAGTGATCGCCTTGCATTAAAGAAATATTGCAACACCCTGCGATGTGAAATGCAATAATAATCCTGCAAAACCTCTCAAATGTTAAACGTGACTAATGCATCGTATTAGGATAACTTTGCAGGCTACTGCAATGTTAAATGCAGCGATGGCCTTGCATTAAAGTCATCTAGCGACCCCCAATGGATGTTATATGCATTAAATTAATTGCAATAATTTTGCAAACCCTCTCAAATGTTAAATGCAACAAATGCATCGCATTAGGACGACTTTTCAGGCTGCTGCAATGTTAAATGCAGTGATCGCCTTGCATTAAAGAAATATTGCAACACCCTGCGATGTGAAATGCAATAATAATCCTGCAAAACCTCTCAAATGTTAAATGCGACTAATGCATCGTATTAGGATAACTTTGCAGGCTGCTGCATTGTTAAATGCAGCGCTGGCCTTGCATTAAAGCAATATTGCAACCCCCTGGGATGTTAAATGCAATAAAATTAATTGCAATCATTTTGCAAAACCTCTCAAATGTTAAATGCAATTAATGCAACGCATTAGAACAACTTTGCAGGCTCCTGCAATGTTAAATGCAGCGCAGGCCTTGCATTAAAGCAAAATTGCAGCTGTTCTGGGGTATTAAACGCATTAAAATCATTGTAATAATCATGCAAAATCTCTCAAATGTTCAATCCAACTAATGCATCGTACCATTAAAATCTTTATTGGTGTACGGTTCTTCCTGACATCCATCCTCCCACCCACCGATCGATCAATCAATCAATCTTTGATTAATTCTTATTATTATTAATAATATAAATTATTATTACTATAGTATTATTATTGTATTTACTACCCCCGGCATCGCATTAGGATGACTTTTCAGGCTGCTGCAATGATAAATGCAGTGATCGCCTTGCATTAAAGAAATATTGCAACACCCTGCGATGTGAAATGCAATAATAATCCTGCAAAACCTCTCAAATGTTAAACGTGACTAATGCATCGTATTAGGATAACTTTGCAGGCTACTGCAATGTTAAATGCAGCGATGGCCTTGCATTAAAGTCATCTAGCGACCCCCAATGGATGTTATATGCATTAAATTAATTGCAATAATTTTGCAAACCCTCTCAAATGTTAAATGCAACAAATGCATCGCATTAGGACGACTTTTCAGGCTGCTGCAATGTTAAATGCAGTGATCGCCTTGCATTAAAGAAATATTGCAACACCCTGCGATGTGAAATGCAATAATAATCCTGCAAAACCTCTCAAATGTTAAATGCGACTAATGCATCGTATTAGGATAACTTTGCAGGCTGCTGCATTGTTAAATGCAGCGCTGGCCTTGCATTAAAGCAATATTGCAACCCTCTGGGATGTTAAATGCAATAAAATTAATTGCAATCATTTTGCAAAACCTCTCAAATGTTAAATGCAATTAATGCAACGCATTAGAACAACTTTGCAGGCTCCTGCAATGTTAAATGCAGCGCAGGCCTTGCATTAAAGCAAAATTGCAGCTGTTCTGGGGTATTAAACGCATTAAAATCATTGTAATAATCATGCAAAATCTCTCAAATGTTCAATCCAACTAATGCATCGTACCATTAAAATCTTTATTGGTGTACGGTTCTTCCTGACATCCATCCACCCACCCACCGATCGATCAATCAATCAATCTTTGATTAATTCTTATTATTATTAATAATATAAATTATTATTACTATAGTATTATTATTGTATTTACTACCCCCGGCATCGCATTAGGATGACTTTTCAGGCTGCTGCAATGTTAAATGCAGTGATCGCCTTGCATTAAAGAAATATTGCAACACCCTGCGATGTGAAATGCAATAATAATCCTGCAAAACCTCTCAAATGTTAAACGTGACTAATGCATCGTATTAGGATAACTTTGCAGGCTACTGCAATGTTAAATGCAGCGATGGCCTTGCATTAAAGTCATCTAGCGACCCCCAATGGATGTTATATGCATTAAATTAATTGCAATAATTTTGCAAACCCTCTCAAATGTTAAATGCAACAAATGCATCGCATTAGGACGACTTTTCAGGCTGCTGCAATGTTAAATGCAGTGATCGCCTTGCATTAAAGAAATATTGCAACACCCTGCGATGTGAAATGCAATAATAATCCTGCAAAACCTCTCAAATGTTAAATGCGACTAATGCATCGTATTAGGATAACTTTGCAGGCTGCTGCATTGTTAAATGCAGCGCTGGCCTTGCATTAAAGCAATATTGCAACCCCCTGGGATGTTAAATGCAATAAAATTAATTGCAATCATTTTGCAAAACCTCTCAAATGTTAAATGCAATTAATGCAACGCATTAGAACAACTTTGCAGGCTCCTGCAATGTTAAATGCAGCGCAGGCCTTGCATTAAAGCAAAATTGCAGCTGTTCTGGGGTATTAAACGCATTAAAATCATTGTAATAATCATGCAAAATCTCTCAAATGTTCAATCCAACTAATGCATCGTACCATTAAAATTTTTATTGGTGTACGGTTCTTCCTGACATCCATCCACCCACCCACCGATCGATCAATCAATCAATCTTTGATTAATTCTTATTATTATTAATAATATAAATTATTATTACTATAGTATTATTATTGTATTTACTACCCCCGGCATCGCATTAGGATGACTTTTCAGGCTGCTGCAATGTTAAATGCAGTGATCGCCTTGCATTAAAGAAATATTGCAACACCCTGCGATGTGAAATGCAATAATAATCCTGCAAAACCTCTCAAATGTTAAACGTGACTAATGCATCGTATTAGGATAACTTTGCAGGCTACTGCAATGTTAAATGCAGCGATGGCCTTGCATTAAAGTCATCTAGCGACCCCCAATGGATGTTATATGCATTAAATTAATTGCAATAATTTTGCAAACCCTCTCAAATGTTAAATGCAACAAATGCATCGCATTAGGACGACTTTTCAGGCTGCTGCAATGTTAAATGCAGTGATCGCCTTGCATTAAAGAAATATTGCAACACCCTGCGATGTGAAATGCAATAATAATCCTGCAAAACCTCTCAAATGTTAAATGCGACTAATGCATCGTATTAGGATAACTTTGCAGGCTGCTGCATTGTTAAATGCAGCGCTGGCCTTGCATTAAAGCAATATTGCAACCCTCTGGGATGTTAAATGCAATAAAATTAATTGCAATCATTTTGCAAAACCTCTCAAATGTTAAATGCAATTAATGCAACGCATTAGAACAACTTTGCAGGCTCCTGCAATGTTAAATGCAGCGCAGGCCTTGCATTAAAGCAAAATTGCAGCTGTTCTGGGGTATTAAACGCATTAAAATCATTGTAATAATCATGCAAAATCTCTCAAATGTTCAATCCAACTAATGCATCGTACCATTAAAATTTTTATTGGTGTACGGTTCTTCCTGACATCCATCCACCCACCCACCGATCGATCAATCAATCAATCTTTGATTAATTCTTATTATTATTAATAATATAAATTATTATTACTATAGTATTATTATTGTATTTACTACCCCCGGCATCGCATTAGGATGACTTTTCAGGCTGCTGCAATGTTAAATGCAGTGATCGCCTTGCATTAAAGAAATATTGCAACACCCTGCGATGTGAAATGCAATAATAATCCTGCAAAACCTCTCAAATGTTAAACGTGACTAATGCATCGTATTAGGATAACTTTGCAGGCTACTGCAATGTTAAATGCAGCGATGGCCTTGCATTAAAGTCATCTAGCGACCCCCAATGGATGTTATATGCATTAAATTAATTGCAATAATTTTGCAAACCCTCTCAAATGTTAAATGCAACAAATGCATCGCATTAGGACGACTTTTCAGGCTGCTGCAATGTTAAATGCAGTGATCGCCTTGCATTAAAGAAATATTGCAACACCCTGCGATGTGAAATGCAATAATAATCCTGCAAAACCTCTCAAATGTTAAATGCGACTAATGCATCGTATTAGGATAACTTTGCAGGCTGCTGCATTGTTAAATGCAGCGCTGGCCTTGCATTAAAGCAATATTGCAACCCTCTGGGATGTTAAATGCAATAAAATTAATTGCAATCATTTTGCAAAACCTCTCAAATGTTAAATGCAATTAATGCAACGCATTAGAACAACTTTGCAGGCTCCTGCAATGTTAAATGCAGCGCAGGCCTTGCATTAAAGCAAAATTGCAGCTGTTCTGGGGTATTAAACGCATTAAAATCATTGTAATAATCATGCAAAATCTCTCAAATGTTCAATCCAACTAATGCATCGTACCATTAAAATTTTTATTGGTGTACGGTTCTTCCTGACATCCATCCACCCACCCACCGATCGATCAATCAATCAATCTTTGATTAATTCTTATTATTATTAATAATATAAATTATTATTACTATAGTATTATTATTGTATTTACTACCCCCGGCATCGCATTAGGATGACTTTTCAGGCTGCTGCAATGTTAAATGCAGTGATCGCCTTGCATTAAAGAAATATTGCAACACCCTGCGATGTGAAATGCAATAATAATCCTGCAAAACCTCTCAAATGTTAAACGTGACTAATGCATCGTATTAGGATAACTTTGCAGGCTACTGCAATGTTAAATGCAGCGATGGCCTTGCATTAAAGTCATCTAGCGACCCCCAATGGATGTTATATGCATTAAATTAATTGCAATAATTTTGCAAACCCTCTCAAATGTTAAATGCAACAAATGCATCGCATTAGGACGACTTTTCAGGCTGCTGCAATGTTAAATGCAGTGATCGCCTTGCATTAAAGAAATATTGCAACACCCTGCGATGTGAAATGCAATAATAATCCTGCAAAACCTCTCAAATGTTAAATGCGACTAATGCATCGTATTAGGATAACTTTGCAGGCTGCTGCATTGTTAAATGCAGCGCTGGCCTTGCATTAAAGCAATATTGCAACCCTCTGGGATGTTAAATGCAATAAAATTAATTGCAATCATTTTGCAAAACCTCTCAAATGTTAAATGCAATTAATGCAACGCATTAGAACAACTTTGCAGGCTCCTGCAATGTTAAATGCAGCGCAGGCCTTGCATTAAAGCAAAATTGCAGCTGTTCTGGGGTATTAAACGCATTAAAATCATTGTAATAATCATGCAAAATCTCTCAAATGTTCAATCCAACTAATGCATCGTACCATTAAAATTTTTATTGGTGTACGGTTCTTCCTGACATCCATCCACCCACCCACCGATCGATCAATCAATCAATCTTTGATTAATTCTTATTATTATTAATAATATAAATTATTATTACTATAGTATTATTATTGTATTTACTACCCCCGGCATCGCATTAGGATGACTTTTCAGGCTGCTGCAATGTTAAATGCAGTGATCGCCTTGCATTAAAGAAATATTGCAACACCCTGCGATGTGAAATGCAATAATAATCCTGCAAAACCTCTCAAATGTTAAACGTGACTAATGCATCGTATTAGGATAACTTTGCAGGCTACTGCAATGTTAAATGCAGCGATGGCCTTGCATTAAAGTCATCTAGCGACCCCCAATGGATGTTATATGCATTAAATTAATTGCAATAATTTTGCAAACCCTCTCAAATGTTAAATGCAACAAATGCATCGCATTAGGACGACTTTTCAGGCTGCTGCAATGTTAAATGCAGTGATCGCCTTGCATTAAAGAAATATTGCAACACCCTGCGATGTGAAATGCAATAATAATCCTGCAAAACCTCTCAAATGTTAAATGCGACTAATGCATCGTATTAGGATAACCTTGCAGGCTGCTGCATTGTTAAATGCAGCGCTGGCCTTGCATTAAAGTCATCTAGCGACCCCCAGTGGGTGTTAAATGCAATAAAATTAATTGCAATCATTTTGCAAAACCTCTCAAATGTTAAATGCAATTAATGCAACGCATTAGAACAACTTTGCAGGCTCCTGCAATGTTAAATGCAGCGCAGGCCTTGCATTAAAGCAAAATTGCAGCTGTTCTGGGGTATTAAACGCATTAAAATCATTGTAATAATCATGCAAAATCTCTCAAATGTTCAATCCAACTAATGCATCGTACCATTAAAATCTTTATTGGTGTACGGTTCTTCCTGACATCCATCCACCCACCCACCGATCGATCAATCAATCTTTGATTAATTCTTATTATTATTAATAATATAAATTATTATTACTATAGTATTATTATTGTATTTACTACCCCCGGCATCGCATTAGGATGACTTTTCAGGCTGCTGCAATGTTAAATGCAGTGATCGCCTTGCATTAAAGAAATATTGCAACACCCTGCGATGTGAAATGCAATAATAATCCTGCAAAACCTCTCAAATGTTAAACGTGACTAATGCATCGTATTAGGATAACTTTGCAGGCTACTGCAATGTTAAATGCAGCGATGGCCTTGCATTAAAGTCATCTAGCGACCCCCAATGGATGTTATATGCATTAAATTAATTGCAATAATTTTGCAAACCCTCTCAAATGTTAAATGCAACAAATGCATCGCATTAGGACGACTTTTCAGGCTGCTGCAATGTTAAATGCAGTGATCGCCTTGCATTAAAGAAATATTGCAACACCCTGCGATGTGAAATGCAATAATAATCCTGCAAAACCTCTCAAATGTTAAATGCGACTAATCCATCGTATTAGGATAACTTTGCAGGCTGCTGCATTGTTAAATGCAGCGCTGGCCTTGCATTAAAGCAATATTGCAACCCTCTGGGATGTTAAATGCAATAAAATTAATTGCAATCATTTTGCAAAACCTCTCAAATGTTAAATGCAATTAATGCAACGCATTAGAACAACTTTGCAGGCTCCTGCAATGTTAAATGCAGCGCAGGCCTTGCATTAAAGCAAAATTGCAGCTGTTCTGGGGTATTAAACGCATTAAAATCATTGTAATAATCATGCAAAATCTCTCAAATGTTCAATCCAACTAATGCATCGTACCATTAAAATCTTTATTGGTGTACGGTTCTTCCTGACATCCATCCTCCCACCCACCGATCGATCAATCAATCAATCTTTGATTAATTCTTATTATTATTAATAATATAAATTATTATTACTATAGTATTATTATTGTATTTACTACCCCCGGCATCGCATTAGGATGACTTTTCAGGCTGCTGCAATGTTAAATGCAGTGATCGCCTTGCATTAAAGAAATATTGCAACACCCTGCGATGTGAAATGCAATAATAATCCTGCAAAACCTCTCAAATGTTAAACGTGACTAATGCATCGTATTAGGATAACTTTGCAGGCTACTGCAATGTTAAATGCAGCGATGGCCTTGCATTAAAGTCATCTAGCGACCCCCAATGGATGTTATATGCATTAAATTAATTGCAATAATTTTGCAAACCCTCTCAAATGTTAAATGCAACAAATGCATCGCATTAGGACGACTTTTCAGGCTGCTGCAATGTTAAATGCAGTGATCGCCTTGCATTAAAGAAATATTGCAACACCCTGCGATGTGAAATGCAATAATAATCCTGCAAAACCTCTCAAATGTTAAATGCGACTAATGCATCGTATTAGGATAACTTTGCAGGCTGCTGCATTGTTAAATGCAGCGCTGGCCTTGCATTAAAGCAATATTGCAACCCCCTGGGATGTTAAATGCAATAAAATTAATTGCAATCATTTTGCAAAACCTCTCAAATGTTAAATGCAATTAATGCAACGCATTAGAACAACTTTGCAGGCTCCTGCAATGTTAAATGCAGCGCAGGCCTTGCATTAAAGCAAAATTGCAGCTGTTCTGGGGTATTAAACGCATTAAAATCATTGTAATAATCATGCAAAATCTCTCAAATGTTCAATCCAACTAATGCATCGTACCATTAAAATTTTTATTGGTGTACGGTTCTTCCTGACATCCATCCACCCACCCACCGATCGATCAATCAATCAATCTTTGATTAATTCTTATTATTATTAATAATATAAATTATTATTACTATAGTATTATTATTGTATTTACTACCCCCGGCATCGCATTAGGATGACTTTTCAGGCTGCTGCAATGTTAAATGCAGTGATCGCCTTGCATTAAAGAAATATTGCAACACCCTGCGATGTGAAATGCAATAATAATCCTGCAAAACCTCTCAAATGTTAAACGTGACTAATGCATCGTATTAGGATAACTTTGCAGGCTACTGCAATGTTAAATGCAGCGATGGCCTTGCATTAAAGTCATCTAGCGACCCCCAATGGATGTTATATGCATTAAATTAATTGCAATAATTTTGCAAACCCTCTCAAATGTTAAATGCAACAAATGCATCGCATTAGGACGACTTTTCAGGCTGCTGCAATGTTAAATGCAGTGATCGCCTTGCATTAAAGAAATATTGCAACACCCTGCGATGTGAAATGCAATAATAATCCTGCAAAACCTCTCAAATGTTAAATGCGACTAATGCATCGTATTAGGATAACCTTGCAGGCTGCTGCATTGTTAAATGCAGCGCTGGCCTTGCATTAAAGTCATCTAGCGACCCCCAGTGGGTGTTAAATGCAATAAAATTAATTGCAATCATTTTGCAAAACCTCTCAAATGTTAAATGCAATTAATGCAACGCATTAGAACAACTTTGCAGGCTCCTGCAATGTTAAATGCAGCGCAGGCCTTGCATTAAAGCAAAATTGCAGCTGTTCTGGGGTATTAAACGCATTAAAATCATTGTAATAATCATGCAAAATCTCTCAAATGTTCAATCCAACTAATGCATCGTACCATTAAAATCTTTATTGGTGTACGGTTCTTCCTGACATCCATCCACCCACCCACCGATCGATCAATCAATCTTTGATTAATTCTTATTATTATTAATAATATAAATTATTATTACTATAGTATTATTATTGTATTTACTACCCCCGGCATCGCATTAGGATGACTTTTCAGGCTGCTGCAATGTTAAATGCAGTGATCGCCTTGCATTAAAGAAATATTGCAACACCCTGCGATGTGAAATGCAATAATAATCCTGCAAAACCTCTCAAATGTTAAACGTGACTAATGCATCGTATTAGGATAACTTTGCAGGCTACTGCAATGTTAAATGCAGCGATGGCCTTGCATTAAAGTCATCTAGCGACCCCCAATGGATGTTATATGCATTAAATTAATTGCAATAATTTTGCAAACCCTCTCAAATGTTAAATGCAACAAATGCATCGCATTAGGACGACTTTTCAGGCTGCTGCAATGTTAAATGCAGTGATCGCCTTGCATTAAAGAAATATTGCAACACCCTGCGATGTGAAATGCAATAATAATCCTGCAAAACCTCTCAAATGTTAAATGCGACTAATCCATCGTATTAGGATAACTTTGCAGGCTGCTGCATTGTTAAATGCAGCGCTGGCCTTGCATTAAAGCAATATTGCAACCCTCTGGGATGTTAAATGCAATAAAATTAATTGCAATCATTTTGCAAAACCTCTCAAATGTTAAATGCAATTAATGCAACGCATTAGAACAACTTTGCAGGCTCCTGCAATGTTAAATGCAGCGCAGGCCTTGCATTAAAGCAAAATTGCAGCTGTTCTGGGGTATTAAACGCATTAAAATCATTGTAATAATCATGCAAAATCTCTCAAATGTTCAATCCAACTAATGCATCGTACCATTAAAATCTTTATTGGTGTACGGTTCTTCCTGACATCCATCCTCCCACCCACCGATCGATCAATCAATCAATCTTTGATTAATTCTTATTATTATTAATAATATAAATTATTATTACTATAGTATTATTATTGTATTTACTACCCCCGGCATCGCATTAGGATGACTTTTCAGGCTGCTGCAATGTTAAATGCAGTGATCGCCTTGCATTAAAGAAATATTGCAACACCCTGCGATGTGAAATGCAATAATAATCCTGCAAAACCTCTCAAATGTTAAACGTGACTAATGCATCGTATTAGGATAACTTTGCAGGCTACTGCAATGTTAAATGCAGCGATGGCCTTGCATTAAAGTCATCTAGCGACCCCCAATGGATGTTATATGCATTAAATTAATTGCAATAATTTTGCAAACCCTCTCAAATGTTAAATGCAACAAATGCATCGCATTAGGACGACTTTTCAGGCTGCTGCAATGTTAAATGCAGTGATCGCCTTGCATTAAAGAAATATTGCAACACCCTGCGATGTGAAATGCAATAATAATCCTGCAAAACCTCTCAAATGTTAAATGCGACTAATGCATCGTATTAGGATAACTTTGCAGGCTGCTGCATTGTTAAATGCAGCGCTGGCCTTGCATTAAAGCAATATTGCAACCCCCTGGGATGTTAAATGCAATAAAATTAATTGCAATCATTTTGCAAAACCTCTCAAATGTTAAATGCAATTAATGCAACGCATTAGAACAACTTTGCAGGCTCCTGCAATGTTAAATGCAGCGCAGGCCTTGCATTAAAGCAAAATTGCAGCTGTTCTGGGGTATTAAACGCATTAAAATCATTGTAATAATCATGCAAAATCTCTCAAATGTTCAATCCAACTAATGCATCGTACCATTAAAATTTTTATTGGTGTACGGTTCTTCCTGACATCCATCCACCCACCCACCGATCGATCAATCAATCAATCTTTGATTAATTCTTATTATTATTAATAATATAAATTATTATTACTATAGTATTATTATTGTATTTACTACCCCCGGCATCGCATTAGGATGACTTTTCAGGCTGCTGCAATGTTAAATGCAGTGATCGCCTTGCATTAAAGAAATATTGCAACACCCTGCGATGTGAAATGCAATAATAATCCTGCAAAACCTCTCAAATGTTAAACGTGACTAATGCATCGTATTAGGATAACTTTGCAGGCTACTGCAATGTTAAATGCAGCGATGGCCTTGCATTAAAGTCATCTAGCGACCCCCAATGGATGTTATATGCATTAAATTAATTGCAATAATTTTGCAAACCCTCTCAAATGTTAAATGCAACAAATGCATCGCATTAGGACGACTTTTCAGGCTGCTGCAATGTTAAATGCAGTGATCGCCTTGCATTAAAGAAATATTGCAACACCCTGCGATGTGAAGTGCAATAATAATCCTGCAAAACCTCTCAAATGTTAAATGCGACTAATGCATCGTATTAGGATAACCTTGCAGGCTGCTGCATTGTTAAATGCAGCGCTGGCCTTGCATTAAAGTCATCTAGCGACCCCCAGTGGGTGTTAAATGCAATAAAATTAATTGCAATCATTTTGCAAAACCTCTCAAATGTTAAATGCAATTAATGCAACGCATTAGAACAACTTTGCAGGCTCCTGCAATGTTAAATGCAGCGCAGGCCTTGCATTAAAGCAAAATTGCAGCTGTTCTGGGGTATTAAACGCATTAAAATCATTGTAATAATCATGCAAAATCTCTCAAATGTTCAATCCAACTAATGCATCGTACCATTAAAATCTTTATTGGTGTACGGTTCTTCCTGACATCCATCCACCCACCCACCGATCGATCAATCAATCTTTGATTAATTCTTATTATTATTAATAATATAAATTATTATTACTATAGTATTATTATTGTATTTACTACCCCCGGCATCGCATTAGGATGACTTTTCAGGCTGCTGCAATGTTAAATGCAGTGATCGCCTTGCATTAAAGAAATATTGCAACACCCTGCGATGTGAAATGCAATAATAATCCTGCAAAACCTCTCAAATGTTAAACGTGACTAATGCATCGTATTAGGATAACTTTGCAGGCTACTGCAATGTTAAATGCAGCGATGGCCTTGCATTAAAGTCATCTAGCGACCCCCAATGGATGTTATATGCATTAAATTAATTGCAATAATTTTGCAAACCCTCTCAAATGTTAAATGCAACAAATGCATCGCATTAGGACGACTTTTCAGGCTGCTGCAATGTTAAATGCAGTGATCGCCTTGCATTAAAGAAATATTGCAACACCCTGCGATGTGAAATGCAATAATAATCCTGCAAAACCTCTCAAATGTTAAATGCGACTAATGCATCGTATTAGGATAACTTTGCAGGCTGCTGCATTGTTAAATGCAGCGCTGGCCTTGCATTAAAGCAATATTGCAACCCCCTGGGATGTTAAATGCAATAAAATTAATTGCAATCATTTTGCAAAACCTCTCAAATGTTAAATGCAATTAATGCAACGCATTAGAACAACTTTGCAGGCTCCTGCAATGTTAAATGCAGCGCAGGCCTTGCATTAAAGCAAAATTGCAGCTGTTCTGGGGTATTAAACGCATTAAAATCATTGTAATAATCATGCAAAATCTCTCAAATGTTCAATCCAACTAATGCATCGTACCATTAAAATCTTTATTGGTGTACGGTTCTTCCTGACATCCATCCTCCCACCCACCGATCGATCAATCAATCAATCTTTGATTAATTCTTATTATTATTAATAATATAAATTATTATTACTATAGTATTATTATTGTATTTACTACCCCCGGCATCGCATTAGGATGACTTTTCAGGCTGCTGCAATGTTAAATGCAGTGATCGCCTTGCATTAAAGAAATATTGCAACACCCTGCGATGTGAAATGCAATAATAATCCTGCAAAACCTCTCAAATGTTAAACGTGACTAATGCATCGTATTAGGATAACTTTGCAGGCTACTGCAATGTTAAATGCAGCGATGGCCTTGCATTAAAGTCATCTAGCGACCCCCAATGGATGTTATATGCATTAAATTAATTGCAATAATTTTGCAAACCCTCTCAAATGTTAAATGCAACAAATGCATCGCATTAGGATGACTTTTCAGGCTGCTGCAATGTTAAATGCAGTGATCGCCTTGCATTAAAGAAATATTGCAACACCCTGCGATGTGAAATGCAATAATAATCCTGCAAAACCTCTCAAATGTTAAATGCGACTAATGCATCGTATTAGGATAACTTTGCAGGCTGCTGCATTGTTAAATGCAGCGCTGGCCTTGCATTAAAGCAATATTGCAACCCCCTGGGATGTTAAATGCAATAAAATTAATTGCAATCATTTTGCAAAACCTCTCAAATGTTAAATGCAATTAATGCAACGCATTAGAACAACTTTGCAGGCTCCTGCAATGTTAAATGCAGCGCAGGCCTTGCATTAAAGCAAAATTGCAGCTGTTCTGGGGTATTAAACGCATTAAAATCATTGTAATAATCATGCAAAATCTCTCAAATGTTCAATCCAACTAATGCATCGTACCATTAAAATCTTTATTGGTGTACGGTTCTTCCTGACATCCATCCTCCCACCCACCGATCGATCAATCAATCAATCTTTGATTAATTCTTATTATTATTAATAATATAAATTATTATTACTATAGTATTATTATTGTATTTACTACCCCCGGCATCGCATTAGGATGACTTTTCAGGCTGCTGCAATGTTAAATGCAGTGATCGCCTTGCATTAAAGAAATATTGCAACACCCTGCGATGTGAAATGCAATAATAATCCTGCAAAACCTCTCAAATGTTAAACGTGACTAATGCATCGTATTAGGATAACTTTGCAGGCTACTGCAATGTTAAATGCAGCGATGGCCTTGCATTAAAGTCATCTAGCGACCCCCAATGGATGTTATATGCATTAAATTAATTGCAATAATTTTGCAAACCCTCTCAAATGTTAAATGCAACAAATGCATCGCATTAGGACGACTTTTCAGGCTGCTGCAATGTTAAATGCAGTGATCGCCTTGCATTAAAGAAATATTGCAACACCCTGCGATGTGAAATGCAATAATAATCCTGCAAAACCTCTCAAATGTTAAATGCGACTAATGCATCGTATTAGGATAACTTTGCAGGCTGCTGCATTGTTAAATGCAGCGCTGGCCTTGCATTAAAGCAATATTGCAACCCCCTGGGATGTTAAATGCAATAAAATTAATTGCAATCATTTTGCAAAACCTCTCAAATGTTAAATGCAATTAATGCAACGCATTAGAACAACTTTGCAGGCTCCTGCAATGTTAAATGCAGCGCAGGCCTTGCATTAAAGCAAAATTGCAGCTGTTCTGGGGTATTAAACGCATTAAAATCATTGTAATAATCATGCAAAATCTCTCAAATGTTCAATCCAACTAATGCATCGTACCATTAAAATTTTTATTAGTGTACGGTTCTTCCTGACATCCATCCACCCACCCACCGATCGATCAATCAATCAATCTTTGATTAATTCTTATTATTATTAATAATATAAATTATTATTACTATAGTATTATTATTGTATTTACTACCCCCGGCATCGCATTAGGATGACTTTTCAGGCTGCTGCAATGTTAAATGCAGTGATCGCCTTGCATTAAAGAAATATTGCAACACCCTGCGATGTGAAATGCAATAATAATCCTGCAAAACCTCTCAAATGTTAAACGTGACTAATGCATCGTATTAGGATAACTTTGCAGGCTACTGCAATGTTAAATGCAGCGATGGCCTTGCATTAAAGTCATCTAGCGACCCCCAATGGATGTTATATGCATTAAATTAATTGCAATAATTTTGCAAACCCTCTCAAATGTTAAATGCAACAAATGCATCGCATTAGGACGACTTTTCAGGCTGCTGCAATGTTAAATGCAGTGATCGCCTTGCATTAAAGAAATATTGCAACACCCTGCGATGTGAAATGCAATAATAATCCTGCAAAACCTCTCAAATGTTAAATGCGACTAATGCATCATATTAGGATAACTTTGCAGGCTGCTGCATTGTTAAATGCAGCGCTGGCCTTGCATTAAAGCAATATTGCAACCCTCTGGGATGTTAAATGCAATAAAATTAATTGCAATCATTTTGCAAAACCTCTCAAATGTTAAATGCAATTAATGCAACGCATTAGAACAACTTTGCAGGCTCCTGCAATGTTAAATGCAGCGCAGGCCTTGCATTAAAGCAAAATTGCAGCTGTTCTGGGGTATTAAACGCATTAAAATCATTGTAATAATCATGCAAAATCTCTCAAATGTTCAATCCAACTAATGCATCGTACCATTAAAATTTTTATTGGTGTACGGTTCTTCCTGACATCCATCCACCCACCCACCGATCGATCAATCAATCAATCTTTGATTAATTCTTATTATTATTAATAATATAAATTATTATTACTATAGTATTATTATTGTATTTACTACCCCCGGCATCGCATTAGGATGACTTTTCAGGCTGCTGCAATGTTAAATGCAGTGATCGCCTTGCATTAAAGAAATATTGCAACACCCTGCGATGTGAAATGCAATAATAATCCTGCAAAACCTCTCAAATGTTAAACGTGACTAATGCATCGTATTAGGATAACTTTGCAGGCTACTGCAATGTTAAATGCAGCGATGGCCTTGCATTAAAGTCATCTAGCGACCCCCAATGGATGTTATATGCATTAAATTAATTGCAATAATTTTGCAAACCCTCTCAAATGTTAAATGCAACAAATGCATCGCATTAGGACGACTTTTCAGGCTGCTGCAATGTTAAATGCAGTGATCGCCTTGCATTAAAGAAATATTGCAACACCCTGCGATGTGAAATGCAATAATAATCCTGCAAAACCTCTCAAATGTTAAATGCGACTAATGCATCGTATTAGGATAACTTTGCAGGCTGCTGCATTGTTAAATGCAGCGCTGGCCTTGCATTAAAGCAATATTGCAACCCTCTGGGATGTTAAATGCAATAAAATTAATTGCAATCATTTTGCAAAACCTCTCAAATGTTAAATGCAATTAATGCAACGCATTAGAACAACTTTGCAGGCTCCTGCAATGTTAAATGCAGCGCAGGCCTTGCATTAAAGCAAAATTGCAGCTGTTCTGGGGTATTAAACGCATTAAAATCATTGTAATAATCATGCAAAATCTCTCAAATGTTCAATCCAACTAATGCATCGTACCATTAAAATTTTTATTGGTGTACGGTTCTTCCTGACATCCATCCACCCACCCACCGATCGATCAATCAATCAATCTTTGATTAATTCTTATTATTATTAATAATATAAATTATTATTACTATAGTATTATTATTGTATTTACTACCCCCGGCATCGCATTAGGATGACTTTTCAGGCTGCTGCAATGTTAAATGCAGTGATCGCCTTGCATTAAAGAAATATTGCAACACCCTGCGATGTGAAATGCAATAATAATCCTGCAAAACCTCTCAAATGTTAAACGTGACTAATGCATCGTATTAGGATAACTTTGCAGGCTACTGCAATGTTAAATGCAGCGATGGCCTTGCATTAAAGTCATCTAGCGACCCCCAATGGATGTTATATGCATTAAATTAATTGCAATAATTTTGCAAACCCTCTCAAATGTTAAATGCAACAAATGCATCGCATTAGGACGACTTTTCAGGCTGCTGCAATGTTAAATGCAGTGATCGCCTTGCATTAAAGAAATATTGCAACACCCTGCGATGTGAAATGCAATAATAATCCTGCAAAACCTCTCAAATGTTAAATGCGACTAATGCATCGTATTAGGATAACCTTGCAGGCTGCTGCATTGTTAAATGCAGCGCTGGCCTTGCATTAAAGTCATCTAGCGACCCCCAGTGGGTGTTAAATGCAATAAAATTAATTGCAATCATTTTGCAAAACCTCTCAAATGTTAAATGCAATTAATGCAACGCATTAGAACAACTTTGCAGGCTCCTGCAATGTTAAATGCAGCGCAGGCCTTGCATTAAAGCAAAATTGCAGCTGTTCTGGGGTATTAAACGCATTAAAATCATTGTAATAATCATGCAAAATCTCTCAAATGTTCAATCCAACTAATGCATCGTACCATTAAAATCTTTATTGGTGTACGGTTCTTCCTGACATCCATCCACCCACCCACCGATCGATCAATCAATCTTTGATTAATTCTTATTATTATTAATAATATAAATTATTATTACTATAGTATTATTATTGTATTTACTACCCCCGGCATCGCATTAGGATGACTTTTCAGGCTGCTGCAATGTTAAATGCAGTGATCGCCTTGCATTAAAGAAATATTGCAACACCCTGCGATGTGAAATGCAATAATAATCCTGCAAAACCTCTCAAATGTTAAACGTGACTAATGCATCGTATTAGGATAACTTTGCAGGCTACTGCAATGTTAAATGCAGCGATGGCCTTGCATTAAAGTCATCTAGCGACCCCCAATGGATGTTATATGCATTAAATTAATTGCAATAATTTTGCAAACCCTCTCAAATGTTAAATGCAACAAATGCATCGCATTAGGACGACTTTTCAGGCTGCTGCAATGTTAAATGCAGTGATCGCCTTGCATTAAAGAAATATTGCAACACCCTGCGATGTGAAATGCAATAATAATCCTGCAAAACCTCTCAAATGTTAAATGCGACTAATGCATCGTATTAGGATAACCTTGCAGGCTGCTGCATTGTTAAATGCAGCGCTGGCCTTGCATTAAAGTCATCTAGCGACCCCCAGTGGGTGTTAAATGCAATAAAATTAATTGCAATCATTTTGCAAAACCTCTCAAATGTTAAATGCAATTAATGCAACGCATTAGAACAACTTTGCAGGCTCCTGCAATGTTAAATGCAGCGCAGGCCTTGCATTAAAGCAAAATTGCAGCTGTTCTGGGGTATTAAACGCATTAAAATCATTGTAATAATCATGCAAAATCTCTCAAATGTTCAATCCAACTAATGCATCGTACCATTAAAATCTTTATTGGTGTACGGTTCTTCCTGACATCCATCCTCCCACCCACCGATCGATCAATCAATCAATCTTTGATTAATTCTTATTATTATTAATAATATAAATTATTATTACTATAGTATTATTATTGTATTTACTACCCCCGGCATCGCATTAGGATGACTTTTCAGGCTGCTGCAATGTTAAATGCAGTGATCGCCTTGCATTAAAGAAATATTGCAACACCCTGCGATGTGAAATGCAATAATAATCCTGCAAAACCTCTCAAATGTTAAACGTGACTAATGCATCGTATTAGGATAACTTTGCAGGCTACTGCAATGTTAAATGCAGCGATGGCCTTGCATTAAAGTCATCTAGCGACCCCCAATGGATGTTATATGCATTAAATTAATTGCAATAATTTTGCAAACCCTCTCAAATGTTAAATGCAACAAATGCATCGCATTAGGACGACTTTTCAGGCTGCTGCAATGTTAAATGCAGTGATCGCCTTGCATTAAAGAAATATTGCAACACCCTGCGATGTGAAATGCAATAATAATCCTGCAAAACCTCTCAAATGTTAAATGCGACTAATCCATCGTATTAGGATAACTTTGCAGGCTGCTGCATTGTTAAATGCAGCGCTGGCCTTGCATTAAAGCAATATTGCAACCCTCTGGGATGTTAAATGCAATAAAATTAATTGCAATCATTTTGCAAAACCTCTCAAATGTTAAATGCAATTAATGCAACGCATTAGAACAACTTTGCAGGCTCCTGCAATGTTAAATGCAGCGCAGGCCTTGCATTAAAGCAAAATTGCAGCTGTTCTGGGGTATTAAACGCATTAAAATCATTGTAATAATCATGCAAAATCTCTCAAATGTTCAATCCAACTAATGCATCGTACCATTAAAATCTTTATTGGTGTACGGTTCTTCCTGACATCCATCCTCCCACCCACCGATCGATCAATCAATCAATCTTTGATTAATTCTTATTATTATTAATAATATAAATTATTATTACTATAGTATTATTATTGTATTTACTACCCCCGGCATCGCATTAGGATGACTTTTCAGGCTGCTGCAATGTTAAATGCAGTGATCGCCTTGCATTAAAGAAATATTGCAACACCCTGCGATGTGAAATGCAATAATAATCCTGCAAAACCTCTCAAATGTTAAACGTGACTAATGCATCGTATTAGGATAACTTTGCAGGCTACTGCAATGTTAAATGCAGCGATGGCCTTGCATTAAAGTCATCTAGCGACCCCCAATGGATGTTATATGCATTAAATTAATTGCAATAATTTTGCAAACCCTCTCAAATGTTAAATGCAACAAATGCATCGCATTAGGACGACTTTTCAGGCTGCTGCAATGTTAAATGCAGTGATCGCCTTGCATTAAAGCAAAATTGCAGCTGTTCTGGGGTATTAAACGCATTAAAATCATTGTAATAATCATGCAAAATCTCTCAAATGTTCAATCCAACTAATGCATCGTACCATTAAAATTTTTATTGGTGTACGGTTCTTCCTGACATCCATCCACCCACCCACCGATCGATCAATCAATCAATCTTTGATTAATTCTTATTATTATTAATAATATAAATTATTATTACTATAGTATTATTATTGTATTTACTACCCCCGGCATCGCATTAGGATGACTTTTCAGGCTGCTGCAATGTTAAATGCAGTGATCGCCTTGCATTAAAGAAATATTGCAACACCCTGCGATGTGAAATGCAATAATAATCCTGCAAAACCTCTCAAATGTTAAACGTGACTAATGCATCGTATTAGGATAACTTTGCAGGCTACTGCAATGTTAAATGCAGCGATGGCCTTGCATTAAAGTCATCTAGCGACCCCCAATGGATGTTATATGCATTAAATTAATTGCAATAATTTTGCAAACCCTCTCAAATGTTAAATGCAACAAATGCATCGCATTAGGACGACTTTTCAGGCTGCTGCAATGTTAAATGCAGTGATCGCCTTGCATTAAAGCAAAATTGCAGCTGTTCTGGGGTATTAAACGCATTAAAATCATTGTAATAATCATGCAAAATCTCTCAAATGTTCAATCCAACTAATGCATCGTACCATTAAAATTTTTATTGGTGTACGGTTCTTCCTGACATCCATCCACCCACCCACCGATCGATCAATCAATCAATCTTTGATTAATTCTTATTATTATTAATAATATAAATTATTATTACTATAGTATTATTATTGTATTTACTACCCCCGGCATCGCATTAGGATGACTTTTCAGGCTGCTGCAATGTTAAATGCAGTGATCGCCTTGCATTAAAGAAATATTGCAACACCCTGCGATGTGAAATGCAATAATAATCCTGCAAAACCTCTCAAATGTTAAACGTGACTAATGCATCGTATTAGGATAACTTTGCAGGCTACTGCAATGTTAAATGCAGCGATGGCCTTGCATTAAAGTCATCTAGCGACCCCCAATGGATGTTATATGCATTAAATTAATTGCAATAATTTTGCAAACCCTCTCAAATGTTAAATGCAACAAATGCATCGCATTAGGACGACTTTTCAGGCTGCTGCAATGTTAAATGCAGTGATCGCCTTGCATTAAAGAAATATTGCAACACCCTGCGATGTGAAATGCAATAATAATCCTGCAAAACCTCTCAAATGTTAAATGCGACTAATGCATCGTATTAGGATAACTTTGCAGGCTGCTGCATTGTTAAATGCAGCGCTGGCCTTGCATTAAAGCAATATTGCAACCCTCTGGGATGTTAAATGCAATAAAATTAATTGCAATCATTTTGCAAAACCTCTCAAATGTTAAATGCAATTAATGCAACGCATTAGAACAACTTTGCAGGCTCCTGCAATGTTAAATGCAGCGCAGGCCTTGCATTAAAGCAAAATTGCAGCTGTTCTGGGGTATTAAACGCATTAAAATCATTGTAATAATCATGCAAAATCTCTCAAATGTTCAATCCAACTAATGCATCGTACCATTAAAATCTTTATTGGTGTACGGTTCTTCCTGACATCCATCCTCCCACCCACCGATCGATCAATCAATCAATCTTTGATTAATTCTTATTATTATTAATAATATAAATTATTATTACTATAGTATTATTATTGTATTTACTACCCCCGGCATCGCATTAGGATGACTTTTCAGGCTGCTGCAATGTTAAATGCAGTGATCGCCTTGCATTAAAGAAATATTGCAACACCCTGCGATGTGAAATGCAATAATAATCCTGCAAAACCTCTCAAATGTTAAACGTGACTAATGCATCGTATTAGGATAACTTTGCAGGCTACTGCAATGTTAAATGCAGCGATGGCCTTGCATTAAAGTCATCTAGCGACCCCCAATGGATGTTATATGCATTAAATTAATTGCAATAATTTTGCAAACCCTCTCAAATGTTAAATGCAACAAATGCATCGCATTAGGACGACTTTTCAGGCTGCTGCAATGTTAAATGCAGTGATCGCCTTGCATTAAAGAAATATTGCAACACCCTGCGATGTGAAATGCAATAATAATCCTGCAAAACCTCTCAAATGTTAAATGCGACTAATGCATCGTATTAGGATAACTTTGCAGGCTGCTGCATTGTTAAATGCAGCGCTGGCCTTGCATTAAAGCAATATTGCAACCCTCTGGGATGTTAAATGCAATAAAATTAATTGCAATCATTTTGCAAAACCTCTCAAATGTTAAATGCAATTAATGCAACGCATTAGAACAACTTTGCAGGCTCCTGCAATGTTAAATGCAGCGCAGGCCTTGCATTAAAGCAAAATTGCAGCTGTTCTGGGGTATTAAACGCATTAAAATCATTGTAATAATCATGCAAAATCTCTCAAATGTTCAATCCAACTAATGCATCGTACCATTAAAATCTTTATTGGTGTACGGTTCTTCCTGACATCCATCCACCCACCCACCGATCGATCAATCAATCTTTGATTAATTCTTATTATTATTAATAATATAAATTATTATTACTATAGTATTATTATTGTATTTACTACCCCCGGCATCGCATTAGGATGACTTTTCAGGCTGCTGCAATGTTAAATGCAGTGATCGCCTTGCATTAAAGAAATATTGCAACACCCTGCGATGTGAAATGCAATAATAATCCTGCAAAACCTCTCAAATGTTAAACGTGACTAATGCATCGTATTAGGATAACTTTGCAGGCTACTGCAATGTTAAATGCAGCGATGGCCTTGCATTAAAGTCATCTAGCGACCCCCAATGGATGTTATATGCATTAAATTAATTGCAATAATTTTGCAAACCCTCTCAAATGTTAAATGCAACAAATGCATCGCATTAGGACGACTTTTCAGGCTGCTGCAATGTTAAATGCAGTGATCGCCTTGCATTAAAGAAATATTGCAACACCCTGCGATGTGAAATGCAATAATAATCCTGCAAAACCTCTCAAATGTTAAATGCGACTAATGCATCGTATTAGGATAACTTTGCAGGCTGCTGCATTGTTAAATGCAGCGCTGGCCTTGCATTAAAGCAATATTGCAACCCTCTGGGATGTTAAATGCAATAAAATTAATTGCAATCATTTTGCAAAACCTCTCAAATGTTAAATGCAATTAATGCAACGCATTAGAACAACTTTGCAGGCTCCTGCAATGTTAAATGCAGCGCAGGCCTTGCATTAAAGCAAAATTGCAGCTGTTCTGGGGTATTAAACGCATTAAAATCATTGTAATAATCATGCAAAATCTCTCAAATGTTCAATCCAACTAATGCATCGTACCATTAAAATCTTTATTGGTGTACGGTTCTTCCTGACATCCATCCTCCCACCCACCGATCGATCAATCAATCAATCTTTGATTAATTCTTATTATTATTAATAATATAAATTATTATTACTATAGTATTATTATTGTATTTACTACCCCCGGCATCGCATTAGGATGACTTTTCAGGCTGCTGCAATGTTAAATGCAGTGATCGCCTTGCATTAAAGAAATATTGCAACACCCTGCGATGTGAAATGCAATAATAATCCTGCAAAACCTCTCAAATGTTAAACGTGACTAATGCATCGTATTAGGATAACTTTGCAGGCTACTGCAATGTTAAATGCAGCGATGGCCTTGCATTAAAGTCATCTAGCGACCCCCAATGGATGTTATATGCATTAAATTAATTGCAATAATTTTGCAAACCCTCTCAAATGTTAAATGCAACAAATGCATCGCATTAGGACGACTTTTCAGGCTGCTGCAATGTTAAATGCAGTGATCGCCTTGCATTAAAGAAATATTGCAACACCCTGCGATGTGAAATGCAATAATAATCCTGCAAAACCTCTCAAATGTTAAATGCGACTAATGCATCGTATTAGGATAACTTTGCAGGCTGCTGCATTGTTAAATGCAGCGCTGGCCTTGCATTAAAGCAATATTGCAACCCCCTGGGATGTTAAATGCAATAAAATTAATTGCAATCATTTTGCAAAACCTCTCAAATGTTAAATGCAATTAATGCAACGCATTAGAACAACTTTGCAGGCTCCTGCAATGTTAAATGCAGCGCAGGCCTTGCATTAAAGCAAAATTGCAGCTGTTCTGGGGTATTAAACGCATTAAAATCATTGTAATAATCATGCAAAATCTCTCAAATGTTCAATCCAACTAATGCATCGTACCATTAAAATTTTTATTGGTGTACGGTTCTTCCTGACATCCATCCACCCACCCACCGATCGATCAATCAATCAATCTTTGATTAATTCTTATTATTATTAATAATATAAATTATTATTACTATAGTATTATTATTGTATTTACTACCCCCGGCATCGCATTAGGATGACTTTTCAGGCTGCTGCAATGTTAAATGCAGTGATCGCCTTGCATTAAAGAAATATTGCAACACCCTGCGATGTGAAATGCAATAATAATCCTGCAAAACCTCTCAAATGTTAAACGTGACTAATGCATCGTATTAGGATAACTTTGCAGGCTACTGCAATGTTAAATGCAGCGATGGCCTTGCATTAAAGTCATCTAGCGACCCCCAATGGATGTTATATGCATTAAATTAATTGCAATAATTTTGCAAACCCTCTCAAATGTTAAATGCAACAAATGCATCGCATTAGGACGACTTTTCAGGCTGCTGCAATGTTAAATGCAGTGATCGCCTTGCATTAAAGAAATATTGCAACACCCTGCGATGTGAAATGCAATAATAATCCTGCAAAACCTCTCAAATGTTAAATGCGACTAATGCATCGTATTAGGATAACTTTGCAGGCTGCTGCATTGTTAAATGCAGCGCTGGCCTTGCATTAAAGCAATATTGCAACCCCCTGGGATGTTAAATGCAATAAAATTAATTGCAATCATTTTGCAAAACCTCTCAAATGTTAAATGCAATTAATGCAACGCATTAGAACAACTTTGCAGGCTCCTGCAATGTTAAATGCAGCGCAGGCCTTGCATTAAAGCAAAATTGCAGCTGTTCTGGGGTATTAAACGCATTAAAATCATTGTAATAATCATGCAAAATCTCTCAAATGTTCAATCCAACTAATGCATCGTACCATTAAAATTTTTATTGGTGTACGGTTCTTCCTGACATCCATCCACCCACCCACCGATCGATCAATCAATCAATCTTTGATTAATTCTTATTATTATTAATAATATAAATTATTATTACTATAGTATTATTATTGTATTTACTACCCCCGGCATCGCATTAGGATGACTTTTCAGGCTGCTGCAATGTTAAATGCAGTGATCGCCTTGCATTAAAGAAATATTGCAACACCCTGCGATGTGAAATGCAATAATAATCCTGCAAAACCTCTCAAATGTTAAACGTGACTAATGCATCGTATTAGGATAACTTTGCAGGCTACTGCAATGTTAAATGCAGCGATGGCCTTGCATTAAAGTCATCTAGCGACCCCCAATGGATGTTATATGCATTAAATTAATTGCAATAATTTTGCAAACCCTCTCAAATGTTAAATGCAACAAATGCATCGCATTAGGACGACTTTTCAGGCTGCTGCAATGTTAAATGCAGTGATCGCCTTGCATTAAAGAAATATTGCAACACCCTGCGATGTGAAATGCAATAATAATCCTGCAAAACCTCTCAAATGTTAAATGCGACTAATGCATCGTATTAGGATAACTTTGCAGGCTGCTGCATTGTTAAATGCAGCGCTGGCCTTGCATTAAAGCAATATTGCAACCCTCTGGGATGTTAAATGCAATAAAATTAATTGCAATCATTTTGCAAAACCTCTCAAATGTTAAATGCAATTAATGCAACGCATTAGAACAACTTTGCAGGCTCCTGCAATGTTAAATGCAGCGCAGGCCTTGCATTAAAGCAAAATTGCAGCTGTTCTGGGGTATTAAACGCATTAAAATCATTGTAATAATCATGCAAAATCTCTCAAATGTTCAATCCAACTAATGCATCGTACCATTAAAATTTTTATTGGTGTACGGTTCTTCCTGACATCCATCCACCCACCCACCGATCGATCAATCAATCAATCTTTGATTAATTCTTCTTATTATTAATAATATAAATTATTATTACTATAGTATTATTATTGTATTTACTACCCCCGGCATCGCATTAGGATGACTTTTCAGGCTGCTGCAATGTTAAATGCAGTGATCGCCTTGCATTAAAGAAATATTGCAACACCCTGCGATGTGAAATGCAATAATAATCCTGCAAAACCTCTCAAATGTTAAACGTGACTAATGCATCGTATTAGGATAACTTTGCAGGCTACTGCAATGTTAAATGCAGCGATGGCCTTGCATTAAAGTCATCTAGCGACCCCCAATGGATGTTATATGCATTAAATTAATTGCAATAATTTTGCAAACCCTCTCAAATGTTAAATGCAACAAATGCATCGCATTAGGACGACTTTTCAGGCTGCTGCAATGTTAAATGCAGTGATCGCCTTGCATTAAAGAAATATTGCAACACCCTGCGATGTGAAATGCAATAATAATCCTGCAAAACCTCTCAAATGTTAAATGCGACTAATGCATCGTATTAGGATAACTTTGCAGGCTGCTGCATTGTTAAATGCAGCGCTGGCCTTGCATTAAAGCAATATTGCAACCCTCTGGGATGTTAAATGCAATAAAATTAATTGCAATCATTTTGCAAAACCTCTCAAATGTTAAATGCAATTAATGCAACGCATTAGAACAACTTTGCAGGCTCCTGCAATGTTAAATGCAGCGCAGGCCTTGCATTAAAGCAAAATTGCAGCTGTTCTGGGGTATTAAACGCATTAAAATCATTGTAATAATCATGCAAAATCTCTCAAATGTTCAATCCAACTAATGCATCGTACCATTAAAATTTTTATTGGTGTACGGTTCTTCCTGACATCCATCCACCCACCCACCGATCGATCAATCAATCAATCTTTGATTAATTCTTATTATTATTAATAATATAAATTATTATTACTATAGTATTATTATTGTATTTACTACCCCCGGCATCGCATTAGGATGACTTTTCAGGCTGCTGCAATGTTAAATGCAGTGATCGCCTTGCATTAAAGAAATATTGCAACACCCTGCGATGTGAAATGCAATAATAATCCTGCAAAACCTCTCAAATGTTAAACGTGACTAATGCATCGTATTAGGATAACTTTGCAGGCTACTGCAATGTTAAATGCAGCGATGGCCTTGCATTAAAGTCATCTAGCGACCCCCAATGGATGTTATATGCATTAAATTAATTGCAATAATTTTGCAAACCCTCTCAAATGTTAAATGCAACAAATGCATCGCATTAGGACGACTTTTCAGGCTGCTGCAATGTTAAATGCAGTGATCGCCTTGCATTAAAGAAATATTGCAACACCCTGCGATGTGAAATGCAATAATAATCCTGCAAAACCTCTCAAATGTTAAATGCGACTAATGCATCGTATTAGGATAACTTTGCAGGCTGCTGCATTGTTAAATGCAGCGCTGGCCTTGCATTAAAGCAATATTGCAACCCTCTGGGATGTTAAATGCAATAAAATTAATTGCAATCATTTTGCAAAACCTCTCAAATGTTAAATGCAATTAATGCAACGCATTAGAACAACTTTGCAGGCTCCTGCAATGTTAAATGCAGCGCAGGCCTTGCATTAAAGCAAAATTGCAGCTGTTCTGGGGTATTAAACGCATTAAAATCATTGTAATAATCATGCAAAATCTCTCAAATGTTCAATCCAACTAATGCATCGTACCATTAAAATTTTTATTGGTGTACGGTTCTTCCTGACATCCATCCACCCACCCACCGATCGATCAATCAATCAATCTTTGATTAATTCTTATTATTATTAATAATATAAATTATTATTACTATAGTATTATTATTGTATTTACTACCCCCGGCATCGCATTAGGATGACTTTTCAGGCTGCTGCAATGTTAAATGCAGTGATCGCCTTGCATTAAAGAAATATTGCAACACCCTGCGATGTGAAATGCAATAATAATCCTGCAAAACCTCTCAAATGTTAAACGTGACTAATGCATCGTATTAGGATAACTTTGCAGGCTACTGCAATGTTAAATGCAGCGATGGCCTTGCATTAAAGTCATCTAGCGACCCCCAATGGATGTTATATGCATTAAATTAATTGCAATAATTTTGCAAACCCTCTCAAATGTTAAATGCAACAAATGCATCGCATTAGGACGACTTTTCAGGCTGCTGCAATGTTAAATGCAGTGATCGCCTTGCATTAAAGAAATATTGCAACACCCTGCGATGTGAAATGCAATAATAATCCTGCAAAACCTCTCAAATGTTAAATGCGACTAATCCATCGTATTAGGATAACTTTGCAGGCTGCTGCATTGTTAAATGCAGCGCTGGCCTTGCATTAAAGCAATATTGCAACCCTCTGGGATGTTAAATGCAATAAAATTAATTGCAATCATTTTGCAAAACCTCTCAAATGTTAAATGCAATTAATGCAACGCATTAGAACAACTTTGCAGGCTCCTGCAATGTTAAATGCAGCGCAGGCCTTGCATTAAAGCAAAATTGCAGCTGTTCTGGGGTATTAAACGCATTAAAATCATTGTAATAATCATGCAAAATCTCTCAAATGTTCAATCCAACTAATGCATCGTACCATTAAAATCTTTATTGGTGTACGGTTCTTCCTGACATCCATCCTCCCACCCACCGATCGATCAATCAATCAATCTTTGATTAATTCTTATTATTATTAATAATATAAATTATTATTACTATAGTATTATTATTGTATTTACTACCCCCGGCATCGCATTAGGATGACTTTTCAGGCTGCTGCAATGTTAAATGCAGTGATCGCCTTGCATTAAAGAAATATTGCAACACCCTGCGATGTGAAATGCAATAATAATCCTGCAAAACCTCTCAAATGTTAAACGTGACTAATGCATCGTATTAGGATAACTTTGCAGGCTACTGCAATGTTAAATGCAGCGATGGCCTTGCATTAAAGTCATCTAGCGACCCCCAATGGATGTTATATGCATTAAATTAATTGCAATAATTTTGCAAACCCTCTCAAATGTTAAATGCAACAAATGCATCGCATTAGGACGACTTTTCAGGCTGCTGCAATGTTAAATGCAGTGATCGCCTTGCATTAAAGAAATATTGCAACACCCTGCGATGTGAAATGCAATAATAATCCTGCAAAACCTCTCAAATGTTAAATGCGACTAATGCATCGTATTAGGATAACTTTGCAGGCTGCTGCATTGTTAAATGCAGCGCTGGCCTTGCATTAAAGCAATATTGCAACCCTCTGGGATGTTAAATGCAATAAAATTAATTGCAATCATTTTGCAAAACCTCTCAAATGTTAAATGCAATTAATGCAACGCATTAGAACAACTTTGCAGGCTCCTGCAATGTTAAATGCAGCGCAGGCCTTGCATTAAAGCAAAATTGCAGCTGTTCTGGGGTATTAAACGCATTAAAATCATTGTAATAATCATGCAAAATCTCTCAAATGTTCAATCCAACTAATGCATCGTACCATTAAAATTTTTATTGGTGTACGGTTCTTCCTGACATCCATCCACCCACCCACCGATCGATCAATCAATCAATCTTTGATTAATTCTTATTATTATTAATAATATAAATTATTATTACTATAGTATTATTATTGTATTTACTACCCCCGGCATCGCATTAGGATGACTTTTCAGGCTGCTGCAATGTTAAATGCAGTGATCGCCTTGCATTAAAGAAATATTGCAACACCCTGCGATGTGAAATGCAATAATAATCCTGCAAAACCTCTCAAATGTTAAACGTGACTAATGCATCGTATTAGGATAACTTTGCAGGCTACTGCAATGTTAAATGCAGCGATGGCCTTGCATTAAAGTCATCTAGCGACCCCCAATGGATGTTATATGCATTAAATTAATTGCAATAATTTTGCAAACCCTCTCAAATGTTAAATGCAACAAATGCATCGCATTAGGACGACTTTTGAGGCTGCTGCAATGTTAAATGCAGTGATCGCCTTGCATTAAAGAAATATTGCAACACCCTGCGATGTGAAATGCAATAATAATCCTGCAAAACCTCTCAAATGTTAAATGCGACTAATGCATCATATTAGGATAACTTTGCAGGCTGCTGCATTGTTAAATGCAGCGCTGGCCTTGCATTAAAGCAATATTGCAACCCTCTGGGATGTTAAATGCAATAAAATTAATTGCAATCATTTTGCAAAACCTCTCAAATGTTAAATGCAATTAATGCAACGCATTAGAACAACTTTGCAGGCTCCTGCAATGTTAAATGCAGCGCAGGCCTTGCATTAAAGCAAAATTGCAGCTGTTCTGGGGTATTAAACGCATTAAAATCATTGTAATAATCATGCAAAATCTCTCAAATGTTCAATCCAACTAATGCATCGTACCATTAAAATTTTTATTGGTGTACGGTTCTTCCTGACATCCATCCACCCACCCACCGATCGATCAATCAATCAATCTTTGATTAATTCTTATTATTATTAATAATATAAATTATTATTACTATAGTATTATTATTGTATTTACTACCCCCGGCATCGCATTAGGATGACTTTTCAGGCTGCTGCAATGTTAAATGCAGTGATCGCCTTGCATTAAAGAAATATTGCAACACCCTGCGATGTGAAATGCAATAATAATCCTGCAAAACCTCTCAAATGTTAAACGTGACTAATGCATCGTATTAGGATAACTTTGCAGGCTACTGCAATGTTAAATGCAGCGATGGCCTTGCATTAAAGTCATCTAGCGACCCCCAATGGATGTTATATGCATTAAATTAATTGCAATAATTTTGCAAACCCTCTCAAATGTTAAATGCAACAAATGCATCGCATTAGGACGACTTTTCAGGCTGCTGCAATGTTAAATGCAGTGATCGCCTTGCATTAAAGAAATATTGCAACACCCTGCGATGTGAAATGCAATAATAATCCTGCAAAACCTCTCAAATGTTAAATGCGACTAATGCATCGTATTAGGATAACTTTGCAGGCTGCTGCATTGTTAAATGCAGCGCTGGCCTTGCATTAAAGCAATATTGCAACCCTCTGGGATGTTAAATGCAATAAAATTAATTGCAATCATTTTGCAAAACCTCTCAAATGTTAAATGCAATTAATGCAACGCATTAGAACAACTTTGCAGGCTCCTGCAATGTTAAATGCAGCGCAGGCCTTGCATTAAAGCAAAATTGCAGCTGTTCTGGGGTATTAAACGCATTAAAATCATTGTAATAATCATGCAAAATCTCTCAAATGTTCAATCCAACTAATGCATCGTACCATTAAAATTTTTATTGGTGTACGGTTCTTCCTGACATCCATCCACCCACCCACCGATCGATCAATCAATCAATCTTTGATTAATTCTTATTATTATTAATAATATAAATTATTATTACTATAGTATTATTATTGTATTTACTACCCCCGGCATCGCATTAGGATGACTTTTCAGGCTGCTGCAATGTTAAATGCAGTGATCGCCTTGCATTAAAGAAATATTGCAACACCCTGCGATGTGAAATGCAATAATAATCCTGCAAAACCTCTCAAATGTTAAACGTGACTAATGCATCGTATTAGGATAACTTTGCAGGCTACTGCAATGTTAAATGCAGCGATGGCCTTGCATTAAAGTCATCTAGCGACCCCCAATGGATGTTATATGCATTAAATTAATTGCAATAATTTTGCAAACCCTCTCAAATGTTAAATGCAACAAATGCATCGCATTAGGACGACTTTTCAGGCTGCTGCAATGTTAAATGCAGTGATCGCCTTGCATTAAAGAAATATTGCAACACCCTGCGATGTGAAATGCAATAATAATCCTGCAAAACCTCTCAAATGTTAAATGCGACTAATGCATCGTATTAGGATAACTTTGCAGGCTGCTGCATTGTTAAATGCAGCGCTGGCCTTGCATTAAAGCAATATTGCAACCCTCTGGGATGTTAAATGCAATAAAATTAATTGCAATCATTTTGCAAAACCTCTCAAATGTTAAATGCAATTAATGCAACGCATTAGAACAACTTTGCAGGCTCCTGCAATGTTAAATGCAGCGCAGGCCTTGCATTAAAGCAAAATTGCAGCTGTTCTGGGGTATTAAACGCATTAAAATCATTGTAATAATCATGCAAAATCTCTCAAATGTTCAATCCAACTAATGCATCGTACCATTAAAATTTTTATTGGTGTACGGTTCTTCCTGACATCCATCCACCCACCCACCGATCGATCAATCAATCAATCTTTGATTAATTCTTATTATTATTAATAATATAAATTATTATTACTATAGTATTATTATTGTATTTACTACCCCCGGCATCGCATTAGGATGACTTTTCAGGCTGCTGCAATGTTAAATGCAGTGATCGCCTTGCATTAAAGAAATATTGCAACACCCTGCGATGTGAAATGCAATAATAATCCTGCAAAACCTCTCAAATGTTAAACGTGACTAATGCATCGTATTAGGATAACTTTGCAGGCTACTGCAATGTTAAATGCAGCGATGGCCTTGCATTAAAGTCATCTAGCGACCCCCAATGGATGTTATATGCATTAAATTAATTGCAATAATTTTGCAAACCCTCTCAAATGTTAAATGCAACAAATGCATCGCATTAGGACGACTTTTCAGGCTGCTGCAATGTTAAATGCAGTGATCGCCTTGCATTAAAGAAATATTGCAACACCCTGCGATGTGAAATGCAATAATAATCCTGCAAAACCTCTCAAATGTTAAATGCGACTAATGCATCGTATTAGGATAACTTTGCAGGCTGCTGCATTGTTAAATGCAGCGCTGGCCTTGCATTAAAGCAATATTGCAACCCTCTGGGATGTTAAATGCAATAAAATTAATTGCAATCATTTTGCAAAACCTCTCAAATGTTAAATGCAATTAATGCAACGCATTAGAACAACTTTGCAGGCTCCTGCAATGTTAAATGCAGCGCAGGCCTTGCATTAAAGCAAAATTGCAGCTGTTCTGGGGTATTAAACGCATTAAAATCATTGTAATAATCATGCAAAATCTCTCAAATGTTCAATCCAACTAATGCATCGTACCATTAAAATTTTTATTGGTGTACGGTTCTTCCTGACATCCATCCACCCACCCACCGATCGATCAATCAATCAATCTTTGATTAATTCTTATTATTATTAATAATATAAATTATTATTACTATAGTATTATTATTGTATTTACTACCCCCGGCATCGCATTAGGATGACTTTTCAGGCTGCTGCAATGTTAAATGCAGTGATCGCCTTGCATTAAAGAAATATTGCAACACCCTGCGATGTGAAATGCAATAATAATCCTGCAAAACCTCTCAAATGTTAAACGTGACTAATGCATCGTATTAGGATAACTTTGCAGGCTACTGCAATGTTAAATGCAGCGATGGCCTTGCATTAAAGTCATCTAGCGACCCCCAATGGATGTTATATGCATTAAATTAATTGCAATAATTTTGCAAACCCTCTCAAATGTTAAATGCAACAAATGCATCGCATTAGGACGACTTTTCAGGCTGCTGCAATGTTAAATGCAGTGATCGCCTTGCATTAAAGAAATATTGCAACACCCTGCGATGTGAAATGCAATAATAATCCTGCAAAACCTCTCAAATGTTAAATGCGACTAATCCATCGTATTAGGATAACTTTGCAGGCTGCTGCATTGTTAAATGCAGCGCTGGCCTTGCATTAAAGCAATATTGCAACCCTCTGGGATGTTAAATGCAATAAAATTAATTGCAATCATTTTGCAAAACCTCTCAAATGTTAAATGCAATTAATGCAACGCATTAGAACAACTTTGCAGGCTCCTGCAATGTTAAATGCAGCGCAGGCCTTGCATTAAAGCAAAATTGCAGCTGTTCTGGGGTATTAAACGCATTAAAATCATTGTAATAATCATGCAAAATCTCTCAAATGTTCAATCCAACTAATGCATCGTACCATTAAAATCTTTATTGGTGTACGGTTCTTCCTGACATCCATCCTCCCACCCACCGATCGATCAATCAATCAATCTTTGATTAATTCTTATTATTATTAATAATATAAATTATTATTACTATAGTATTATTATTGTATTTACTACCCCCGGCATCGCATTAGGATGACTTTTCAGGCTGCTGCAATGTTAAATGCAGTGATCGCCTTGCATTAAAGAAATATTGCAACACCCTGCGATGTGAAATGCAATAATAATCCTGCAAAACCTCTCAAATGTTAAACGTGACTAATGCATCGTATTAGGATAACTTTGCAGGCTACTGCAATGTTAAATGCAGCGATGGCCTTGCATTAAAGTCATCTAGCGACCCCCAATGGATGTTATATGCATTAAATTAATTGCAATAATTTTGCAAACCCTCTCAAATGTTAAATGCAACAAATGCATCGCATTAGGACGACTTTTCAGGCTGCTGCAATGTTAAATGCAGTGATCGCCTTGCATTAAAGAAATATTGCAACACCCTGCGATGTGAAATGCAATAATAATCCTGCAAAACCTCTCAAATGTTAAATGCGACTAATGCATCGTATTAGGATAACTTTGCAGGCTGCTGCATTGTTAAATGCAGCGCTGGCCTTGCATTAAAGCAATATTGCAACCCCCTGGGATGTTAAATGCAATAAAATTAATTGCAATCATTTTGCAAAACCTCTCAAATGTTAAATGCAATTAATGCAACGCATTAGAACAACTTTGCAGGCTCCTGCAATGTTAAATGCAGCGCAGGCCTTGCATTAAAGCAAAATTGCAGCTGTTCTGGGGTATTAAACGCATTAAAATCATTGTAATAATCATGCAAAATCTCTCAAATGTTCAATCCAACTAATGCATCGTACCATTAAAATTTTTATTGGTGTACGGTTCTTCCTGACATCCATCCACCCACCCACCGATCGATCAATCAATCAATCTTTGATTAATTCTTATTATTATTAATAATATAAATTATTATTACTATAGTATTATTATTGTATTTACTACCCCCGGCATCGCATTAGGATGACTTTTCAGGCTGCTGCAATGTTAAATGCAGTGATCGCCTTGCATTAAAGAAATATTGCAACACCCTGCGATGTGAAATGCAATAATAATCCTGCAAAACCTCTCAAATGTTAAACGTGACTAATGCATCGTATTAGGATAACTTTGCAGGCTACTGCAATGTTAAATGCAGCGATGGCCTTGCATTAAAGTCATCTAGCGACCCCCAATGGATGTTATATGCATTAAATTAATTGCAATAATTTTGCAAACCCTCTCAAATGTTAAATGCAACAAATGCATCGCATTAGGACGACTTTTCAGGCTGCTGCAATGTTAAATGCAGTGATCGCCTTGCATTAAAGAAATATTGCAACACCCTGCGATGTGAAGTGCAATAATAATCCTGCAAAACCTCTCAAATGTTAAATGCGACTAATGCATCGTATTAGGATAACCTTGCAGGCTGCTGCATTGTTAAATGCAGCGCTGGCCTTGCATTAAAGTCATCTAGCGACCCCCAGTGGGTGTTAAATGCAATAAAATTAATTGCAATCATTTTGCAAAACCTCTCAAATGTTAAATGCAATTAATGCAACGCATTAGAACAACTTTGCAGGCTCCTGCAATGTTAAATGCAGCGCAGGCCTTGCATTAAAGCAAAATTGCAGCTGTTCTGGGGTATTAAACGCATTAAAATCATTGTAATAATCATGCAAAATCTCTCAAATGTTCAATCCAACTAATGCATCGTACCATTAAAATCTTTATTGGTGTACGGTTCTTCCTGACATCCATCCACCCACCCACCGATCGATCAATCAATCAATCTTTGATTAATTCTTATTATTATTAATAATATAAATTATTATTACTATAGTATTATTATTGTATTTACTACCCCCGGCATCGCATTAGGATGACTTTTCAGGCTGCTGCAATGTTAAATGCAGTGATCGCCTTGCATTAAAGAAATATTGCAACACCCTGCGATGTGAAATGCAATAATAATCCTGCAAAACCTCTCAAATGTTAAACGTGACTAATGCATCGTATTAGGATAACTTTGCAGGCTACTGCAATGTTAAATGCAGCGATGGCCTTGCATTAAAGTCATCTAGCGACCCCCAATGGATGTTATATGCATTAAATTAATTGCAATAATTTTGCAAACCCTCTCAAATGTTAAATGCAACAAATGCATCGCATTAGGACGACTTTTCAGGCTGCTGCAATGTTAAATGCAGTGATCGCCTTGCATTAAAGAAATATTGCAACACCCTGCGATGTGAAATGCAATAATAATCCTGCAAAACCTCTCAAATGTTAAATGCGACTAATCCATCGTATTAGGATAACTTTGCAGGCTGCTGCATTGTTAAATGCAGCGCTGGCCTTGCATTAAAGCAATATTGCAACCCTCTGGGATGTTAAATGCAATAAAATTAATTGCAATCATTTTGCAAAACCTCTCAAATGTTAAATGCAATTAATGCAACGCATTAGAACAACTTTGCAGGCTCCTGCAATGTTAAATGCAGCGCAGGCCTTGCATTAAAGCAAAATTGCAGCTGTTCTGGGGTATTAAACGCATTAAAATCATTGTAATAATCATGCAAAATCTCTCAAATGTTCAATCCAACTAATGCATCGTACCATTAAAATCTTTATTGGTGTACGGTTCTTCCTGACATCCATCCTCCCACCCACCGATCGATCAATCAATCAATCTTTGATTAATTCTTATTATTATTAATAATATAAATTATTATTACTATAGTATTATTATTGTATTTACTACCCCCGGCATCGCATTAGGATGACTTTTCAGGCTGCTGCAATGTTAAATGCAGTGATCGCCTTGCATTAAAGAAATATTGCAACACCCTGCGATGTGAAATGCAATAATAATCCTGCAAAACCTCTCAAATGTTAAACGTGACTAATGCATCGTATTAGGATAACTTTGCAGGCTACTGCAATGTTAAATGCAGCGATGGCCTTGCATTAAAGTCATCTAGCGACCCCCAATGGATGTTATATGCATTAAATTAATTGCAATAATTTTGCAAACCCTCTCAAATGTTAAATGCAACAAATGCATCGCATTAGGACGACTTTTCAGGCTGCTGCAATGTTAAATGCAGTGATTGCCTTGCATTAAAGAAATATTGCAACACCCTGCGATGTGAAATGCAATAATAATCCTGCAAAACCTCTCAAATGTTAAATGCGACTAATCCATCGTATTAGGATAACTTTGCAGGCTGCTGCATTGTTAAATGCAGCGCTGGCCTTGCATTAAAGCAATATTGCAACCCTCTGGGATGTTAAATGCAATAAAATTAATTGCAATCATTTTGCAAAACCTCTCAAATGTTAAATGCAATTAATGCAACGCATTAGAACAACTTTGCAGGCTCCTGCAATGTTAAATGCAGCGCAGGCCTTGCATTAAAGCAAAATTGCAGCTGTTCTGGGGTATTAAACGCATTAAAATCATTGTAATAATCATGCAAAATCTCTCAAATGTTCAATCCAACTAATGCATCGTACCATTAAAATCTTTATTGGTGTACGGTTCTTCCTGACATCCATCCTCCCACCCACCGATCGATCAATCAATCAATCTTTGATTAATTCTTATTATTATTAATAATATAAATTATTATTACTATAGTATTATTATTGTATTTACTACCCCCGGCATCGCATTAGGATGACTTTTCAGGCTGCTGCAATGTTAAATGCAGTGATCGCCTTGCATTAAAGAAATATTGCAACACCCTGCGATGTGAAATGCAATAATAATCCTGCAAAACCTCTCAAATGTTAAACGTGACTAATGCATCGTATTAGGATAACTTTGCAGGCTACTGCAATGTTAAATGCAGCGATGGCCTTGCATTAAAGTCATCTAGCGACCCCCAATGGATGTTATATGCATTAAATTAATTGCAATAATTTTGCAAACCCTCTCAAATGTTAAATGCAACAAATGCATCGCATTAGGACGACTTTTCAGGCTGCTGCAATGTTAAATGCAGTGATCGCCTTGCATTAAAGAAATATTGCAACACCCTGCGATGTGAAATGCAATAATAATCCTGCAAAACCTCTCAAATGTTAAATGCGACTAATGCATCGTATTAGGATAACTTTGCAGGCTGCTGCATTGTTAAATGCAGCGCTGGCCTTGCATTAAAGCAATATTGCAAACCCCTGGGATGTTAAATGCAATAAAATTAATTGCAATCATTTTGCAAAACCTCTCAAATGTTAAATGCAATTAATGCAACGCATTAGAACAACTTTGCAGGCTCCTGCAATGTTAAATGCAGCGCAGGCCTTGCATTAAAGCAAAATTGCAGCTGTTCTGGGGTATTAAACGCATTAAAATCATTGTAATAATCATGCAAAATCTCTCAAATGTTCAATCCAACTAATGCATCGTACCATTAAAATTTTTATTAGTGTACGGTTCTTCCTGACATCCATCCACCCACCCACCGATCGATCAATCAATCAATCTTTGATTAATTCTTATTATTATTAATAATATAAATTATTATTACTATAGTATTATTATTGTATTTACTACCCCCGGCATCGCATTAGGATGACTTTTCAGGCTGCTGCAATGTTAAATGCAGTGATCGCCTTGCATTAAAGAAATATTGCAACACCCTGCGATGTGAAATGCAATAATAATCCTGCAAAACCTCTCAAATGTTAAACGTGACTAATGCATCGTATTAGGATAACTTTGCAGGCTACTGCAATGTTAAATGCAGCGATGGCCTTGCATTAAAGTCATCTAGCGACCCCCAATGGATGTTATATGCATTAAATTAATTGCAATAATTTTGCAAACCCTCTCAAATGTTAAATGCAACAAATGCATCGCATTAGGACGACATTTCAGGCTGCTGCAATGTTAAATGCAGTGATCGCCTTGCATTAAAGAAATATTGCAACACCCTGCGATGTGAAATGCAATAATAATCCTGCAAAACCTCTCAAATGTTAAATGCGACTAATGCATCATATTAGGATAACTTTGCAGGCTGCTGCATTGTTAAATGCAGCGCTGGCCTTGCATTAAAGCAATATTGCAACCCTCTGGGATGTTAAATGCAATAAAATTAATTGCAATCATTTTGCAAAACCTCTCAAATGTTAAATGCAATTAATGCAACGCATTAGAACAACTTTGCAGGCTCCTGCAATGTTAAATGCAGCGCAGGCCTTGCATTAAAGCAAAATTGCAGCTGTTCTGGGGTATTAAACGCATTAAAATCATTGTAATAATCATGCAAAATCTCTCAAATGTTCAATCCAACTAATGCATCGTACCATTAAAATTTTTATTGGTGTACGGTTCTTCCTGACATCCATCCACCCACCCACCGATCGATCAATCAATCAATCTTTGATTAATTCTTATTATTATTAATAATATAAATTATTATTACTATAGTATTATTATTGTATTTACTACCCCCGGCATCGCATTAGGATGACTTTTCAGGCTGCTGCAATGTTAAATGCAGTGATCGCCTTGCATTAAAGAAATATTGCAACACCCTGCGATGTGAAATGCAATAATAATCCTGCAAAACCTCTCAAATGTTAAACGTGACTAATGCATCGTATTAGGATAACTTTGCAGGCTACTGCAATGTTAAATGCAGCGATGGCCTTGCATTAAAGTCATCTAGCGACCCCCAATGGATGTTATATGCATTAAATTAATTGCAATAATTTTGCAAACCCTCTCAAATGTTAAATGCAACAAATGCATCGCATTAGGACGACTTTTCAGGCTGCTGCAATGTTAAATGCAGTGATCGCCTTGCATTAAAGAAATATTGCAACACCCTGCGATGTGAAATGCAATAATAATCCTGCAAAACCTCTCAAATGTTAAATGCGACTAATGCATCGTATTAGGATAACTTTGCAGGCTGCTGCATTGTTAAATGCAGCGCTGGCCTTGCATTAAAGCAATATTGCAACCCTCTGGGATGTTAAATGCAATAAAATTAATTGCAATCATTTTGCAAAACCTCTCAAATGTTAAATGCAATTAATGCAACGCATTAGAACAACTTTGCAGGCTCCTGCAATGTTAAATGCAGCGCAGGCCTTGCATTAAAGCAAAATTGCAGCTGTTCTGGGGTATTAAACGCATTAAAATCATTGTAATAATCATGCAAAATCTCTCAAATGTTCAATCCAACTAATGCATCGTACCATTAAAATTTTTATTGGTGTACGGTTCTTCCTGACATCCATCCACCCACCCACCGATCGATCAATCAATCAATCTTTGATTAATTCTTATTATTATTAATAATATAAATTATTATTACTATAGTATTATTATTGTATTTACTACCCCCGGCATCGCATTAGGATGACTTTTCAGGCTGCTGCAATGTTAAATGCAGTGATCGCCTTGCATTAAAGAAATATTGCAACACCCTGCGATGTGAAATGCAATAATAATCCTGCAAAACCTCTCAAATGTTAAACGTGACTAATGCATCGTATTAGGATAACTTTGCAGGCTACTGCAATGTTAAATGCAGCGATGGCCTTGCATTAAAGTCATCTAGCGACCCCCAATGGATGTTATATGCATTAAATTAATTGCAATAATTTTGCAAACCCTCTCAAATGTTAAATGCAACAAATGCATCGCATTAGGACGACTTTTCAGGCTGCTGCAATGTTAAATGCAGTGATCGCCTTGCATTAAAGAAATATTGCAACACCCTGCGATGTGAAATGCAATAATAATCCTGCAAAACCTCTCAAATGTTAAATGCGACTAATGCATCGTATTAGGATAACCTTGCAGGCTGCTGCATTGTTAAATGCAGCGCTGGCCTTGCATTAAAGTCATCTAGCGACCCCCAGTGGGTGTTAAATGCAATAAAATTAATTGCAATCATTTTGCAAAACCTCTCAAATGTTAAATGCAATTAATGCAACGCATTAGAACAACTTTGCAGGCTCCTGCAATGTTAAATGCAGCGCAGGCCTTGCATTAAAGCAAAATTGCAGCTGTTCTGGGGTATTAAACGCATTAAAATCATTGTAATAATCATGCAAAATCTCTCAAATGTTCAATCCAACTAATGCATCGTACCATTAAAATCTTTATTGGTGTACGGTTCTTCCTGACATCCATCCACCCACCCACCGATCGATCAATCAATCTTTGATTAATTCTTATTATTATTAATAATATAAATTATTATTACTATAGTATTATTATTGTATTTACTACCCCCGGCATCGCATTAGGATGACTTTTCAGGCTGCTGCAATGTTAAATGCAGTGATCGCCTTGCATTAAAGAAATATTGCAACACCCTGCGATGTGAAATGCAATAATAATCCTGCAAAACCTCTCAAATGTTAAACGTGACTAATGCATCGTATTAGGATAACTTTGCAGGCTACTGCAATGTTAAATGCAGCGATGGCCTTGCATTAAAGTCATCTAGCGACCCCCAATGGATGTTATATGCATTAAATTAATTGCAATAATTTTGCAAACCCTCTCAAATGTTAAATGCAACAAATGCATCGCATTAGGACGACTTTTCAGGCTGCTGCAATGTTAAATGCAGTGATCGCCTTGCATTAAAGAAATATTGCAACACCCTGCGATGTGAAATGCAATAATAATCCTGCAAAACCTCTCAAATGTTAAATGCGACTAATCCATCGTATTAGGATAACTTTGCAGGCTGCTGCATTGTTAAATGCAGCGCTGGCCTTGCATTAAAGCAATATTGCAACCCTCTGGGATGTTAAATGCAATAAAATTAATTGCAATCATTTTGCAAAACCTCTCAAATGTTAAATGCAATTAATGCAACGCATTAGAACAACTTTGCAGGCTCCTGCAATGTTAAATGCAGCGCAGGCCTTGCATTAAAGCAAAATTGCAGCTGTTCTGGGGTATTAAACGCATTAAAATCATTGTAATAATCATGCAAAATCTCTCAAATGTTCAATCCAACTAATGCATCGTACCATTAAAATTTTTATTAGTGTACGGTTCTTCCTGACATCCATCCACCCACCCACCGATCGATCAATCAATCAATCTTTGATTAATTCTTATTATTATTAATAATATAAATTATTATTACTATAGTATTATTATTGTATTTACTACCCCCGGCATCGCATTAGGATGACTTTTCAGGCTGCTGCAATGTTAAATGCAGTGATCGCCTTGCATTAAAGAAATATTGCAACACCCTGCGATGTGAAATGCAATAATAATCCTGCAAAACCTCTCAAATGTTAAACGTGACTAATGCATCGTATTAGGATAACTTTGCAGGCTACTGCAATGTTAAATGCAGCGATGGCCTTGCATTAAAGTCATCTAGCGACCCCCAATGGATGTTATATGCATTAAATTAATTGCAATAATTTTGCAAACCCTCTCAAATGTTAAATGCAACAAATGCATCGCATTAGGACGACTTTTCAGGCTGCTGCAATGTTAAATGCAGTGATCGCCTTGCATTAAAGAAATATTGCAACACCCTGCGATGTGAAATGCAATAATAATCCTGCAAAACCTCTCAAATGTTAAATGCGACTAATGCATCATATTAGGATAACTTTGCAGGCTGCTGCATTGTTAAATGCAGCGCTGGCCTTGCATTAAAGCAATATTGCAACCCTCTGGGATGTTAAATGCAATAAAATTAATTGCAATCATTTTGCAAAACCTCTCAAATGTTAAATGCAATTAATGCAACGCATTAGAACAACTTTGCAGGCTCCTGCAATGTTAAATGCAGCGCAGGCCTTGCATTAAAGCAAAATTGCAGCTGTTCTGGGGTATTAAACGCATTAAAATCATTGTAATAATCATGCAAAATCTCTCAAATGTTCAATCCAACTAATGCATCGTACCATTAAAATTTTTATTGGTGTACGGTTCTTCCTGACATCCATCCACCCACCCACCGATCGATCAATCAATCAATCTTTGATTAATTCTTATTATTATTAATAATATAAATTATTATTACTATAGTATTATTATTTTATTTACTACCCCCGGCATCGCATTAGGATGACTTTTCAGGCTGCTGCAATGTTAAATGCAGTGATCGCCTTGCATTAAAGAAATATTGCAACACCCTGCGATGTGAAATGCAATAATAATCCTGCAAAACCTCTCAAATGTTAAACGTGACTAATGCATCGTATTAGGATAACTTTGCAGGCTACTGCAATGTTAAATGCAGCGATGGCCTTGCATTAAAGTCATCTAGCGACCCCCAATGGATGTTATATGCATTAAATTAATTGCAATAATTTTGCAAACCCTCTCAAATGTTAAATGCAACAAATGCATCGCATTAGGACGACTTTTCAGGCTGCTGCAATGTTAAATGCAGTGATCGCCTTGCATTAAAGAAATATTGCAACACCCTGCGATGTGAAATGCAATAATAATCCTGCAAAACCTCTCAAATGTTAAATGCGACTAATGCATCGTATTAGGATAACCTTGCAGGCTGCTGCATTGTTAAATGCAGCGCTGGCCTTGCATTAAAGTCATCTAGCGACCCCCAGTGGGTGTTAAATGCAATAAAATTAATTGCAATCATTTTGCAAAACCTCTCAAATGTTAAATGCAATTAATGCAACGCATTAGAACAACTTTGCAGGCTCCTGCAATGTTAAATGCAGCGCAGGCCTTGCATTAAAGCAAAATTGCAGCTGTTCTGGGGTATTAAACGCATTAAAATCATTGTAATAATCATGCAAAATCTCTCAAATGTTCAATCCAACTAATGCATCGTACCATTAAAATCTTTATTGGTGTACGGTTCTTCCTGACATCCATCCACCCACCCACCGATCGATCAATCAATCTTTGATTAATTCTTATTATTATTAATAATATAAATTATTATTACTATAGTATTATTATTGTATTTACTACCCCCGGCATCGCATTAGGATGACTTTTCAGGCTGCTGCAATGTTAAATGCAGTGATCGCCTTGCATTAAAGAAATATTGCAACACCCTGCGATGTGAAATGCAATAATAATCCTGCAAAACCTCTCAAATGTTAAACGTGACTAATGCATCGTATTAGGATAACTTTGCAGGCTACTGCAATGTTAAATGCAGCGATGGCCTTGCATTAAAGTCATCTAGCGACCCCCAATGGATGTTATATGCATTAAATTAATTGCAATAATTTTGCAAACCCTCTCAAATGTTAAATGCAACAAATGCATCGCATTAGGACGACTTTTCAGGCTGCTGCAATGTTAAATGCAGTGATCGCCTTGCATTAAAGAAATATTGCAACACCCTGCGATGTGAAATGCAATAATAATCCTGCAAAACCTCTCAAATGTTAAATGCGACTAATCCATCGTATTAGGATAACTTTGCAGGCTGCTGCATTGTTAAATGCAGCGCTGGCCTTGCATTAAAGCAATATTGCAACCCTCTGGGATGTTAAATGCAATAAAATTAATTGCAATCATTTTGCAAAACCTCTCAAATGTTAAATGCAATTAATGCAACGCATTAGAACAACTTTGCAGGCTCCTGCAATGTTAAATGCAGCGCAGGCCTTGCATTAAAGCAAAATTGCAGCTGTTCTGGGGTATTAAACGCATTAAAATCATTGTAATAATCATGCAAAATCTCTCAAATGTTCAATCCAACTAATGCATCGTACCATTAAAATCTTTATTGGTGTACGGTTCTTCCTGACATCCATCCTCCCACCCACCGATCGATCAATCAATCAATCTTTGATTAATTCTTATTATTATTAATAATATAAATTATTATTACTATAGTATTATTATTGTATTTACTACCCCCGGCATCGCATTAGGATGACTTTTCAGGCTGCTGCAATGTTAAATGCAGTGATCGCCTTGCATTAAAGAAATATTGCAACACCCTGCGATGTGAAATGCAATAATAATCCTGCAAAACCTCTCAAATGTTAAACGTGACTAATGCATCGTATTAGGATAACTTTGCAGGCTACTGCAATGTTAAATGCAGCGATGGCCTTGCATTAAAGTCATCTAGCGACCCCCAATGGATGTTATATGCATTAAATTAATTGCAATAATTTTGCAAACCCTCTCAAATGTTAAATGCAACAAATGCATCGCATTAGGACGACTTTTCAGGCGCTGCAATGTTAAATGCAGTGATCGCCTTGCATTAAAGAAATATTGCAACACCCTGCGATGTGAAATGCAATAATAATCCTGCAAAACCTCTCAAATGTTAAATGCGACTAATGCATCGTATTAGGATAACTTTGCAGGCTGCTGCATTGTTAAATGCAGCGCTGGCCTTGCATTAAAGCAATATTGCAACCCCCTGGGATGTTAAATGCAATAAAATTAATTGCAATCATTTTGCAAAACCTCTCAAATGTTAAATGCAATTAATGCAACGCATTAGAACAACTTTGCAGGCTCCTGCAATGTTAAATGCAGCGCAGGCCTTGCATTAAAGCAAAATTGCAGCTGTTCTGGGGTATTAAACGCATTAAAATCATTGTAATAATCATGCAAAATCTCTCAAATGTTCAATCCAACTAATGCATCGTACCATTAAAATTTTTATTGGTGTACGGTTCTTCCTGATATCCATCCACCCACCCACCGATCGATCAATCAATCAATCTTTGATTAATTCTTATTATTATTAATAATATAAATTATTATTACTATAGTATTATTATTGTATTTACTACCCCCGGCATCGCATTAGGATGACTTTTCAGGCTGCTGCAATGTTAAATGCAGTGATCGCCTTGCATTAAAGAAATATTGCAACACCCTGCGATGTGAAATGCAATAATAATCCTGCAAAACCTCTCAAATGTTAAACGTGACTAATGCATCGTATTAGGATAACTTTGCAGGCTACTGCAATGTTAAATGCAGCGATGGCCTTGCATTAAAGTCATCTAGCGACCCCCAATGGATGTTATATGCATTAAATTAATTGCAATAATTTTGCAAACCCTCTCAAATGTTAAATGCAACAAATGCATCGCATTAGGACGACTTTTCAGGCTGCTGCAATGTTAAATGCAGTGATCGCCTTGCATTAAAGAAATATTGCAACACCCTGCGATGTGAAATGCAATAATAATCCTGCAAAACCTCTCAAATGTTAAATGCGACTAATGCATCGTATTAGGATAACCTTGCAGGCTGCTGCATTGTTAAATGCAGCGCTGGCCTTGCATTAAAGTCATCTAGCGACCCCCAGTGGGTGTTAAATGCAATAAAATTAATTGCAATCATTTTGCAAAACCTCTCAAATGTTAAATGCAATTAATGCAACGCATTAGAACAACTTTGCAGGCTCCTGCAATGTTAAATGCAGCGCAGGCCTTGCATTAAAGCAAAATTGCAGCTGTTCTGGGGTATTAAACGCATTAAAATCATTGTAATAATCATGCAAAATCTCTCAAATGTTCAATCCAACTAATGCATCGTACCATTAAAATCTTTATTGGTGTACGGTTCTTCCTGACATCCATCCACCCACCCACCGATCGATCAATCAATCTTTGATTAATTCTTATTATTATTAATAATATAAATTATTATTACTATAGTATTATTATTGTATTTACTACCCCCGGCATCGCATTAGGATGACTTTTCAGGCTGCTGCAATGTTAAATGCAGTGATCGCCTTGCATTAAAGAAATATTGCAACACCCTGCGATGTGAAATGCAATAATAATCCTGCAAAACCTCTCAAATGTTAAACGTGACTAATGCATCGTATTAGGATAACTTTGCAGGCTACTGCAATGTTAAATGCAGCGATGGCCTTGCATTAAAGTCATCTAGCGACCCCCAATGGATGTTATATGCATTAAATTAATTGCAATAATTTTGCAAACCCTCTCAAATGTTAAATGCAACAAATGCATCGCATTAGGACGACTTTTCAGGCTGCTGCAATGTTAAATGCAGTGATCGCCTTGCATTAAAGAAATATTGCAACACCCTGCGATGTGAAATGCAATAATAATCCTGCAAAACCTCTCAAATGTTAAATGCGACTAATGCATCGTATTAGGATAACCTTGCAGGCTGCTGCATTGTTAAATGCAGCGCTGGCCTTGCATTAAAGTCATCTAGCGACCCCCAGTGGGTGTTAAATGCAATAAAATTAATTGCAATCATTTTGCAAAACCTCTCAAATGTTAAATGCAATTAATGCAACGCATTAGAACAACTTTGCAGGCTCCTGCAATGTTAAATGCAGCGCAGGCCTTGCATTAAAGCAAAATTGCAGCTGTTCTGGGGTATTAAACGCATTAAAATCATTGTAATAATCATGCAAAATCTCTCAAATGTTCAATCCAACTAATGCATCGTACCATTAAAATCTTTATTGGTGTACGGTTCTTCCTGACATCCATCCACCCACCCACCGATCGATCAATCAATCTTTGATTAATTCTTATTATTATTAATAATATAAATTATTATTACTATAGTATTATTATTGTATTTACTACCCCCGGCATCGCATTAGGATGACTTTTCAGGCTGCTGCAATGTTAAATGCAGTGATCGCCTTGCATTAAAGAAATATTGCAACACCCTGCGATGTGAAATGCAATAATAATCCTGCAAAACCTCTCAAATGTTAAACGTGACTAATGCATCGTATTAGGATAACTTTGCAGGCTACTGCAATGTTAAATGCAGCGATGGCCTTGCATTAAAGTCATCTAGCGACCCCCAATGGATGTTATATGCATTAAATTAATTGCAATAATTTTGCAAACCCTCTCAAATGTTAAATGCAACAAATGCATCGCATTAGGACGACTTTTCAGGCTGCTGCAATGTTAAATGCAGTGATCGCCTTGCATTAAAGAAATATTGCAACACCCTGCGATGTGAAATGCAATAATAATCCTGCAAAACCTCTCAAATGTTAAATGCGACTAATGCATCGTATTAGGATAACTTTGCAGGCTGCTGCATTGTTAAATGCAGCGCTGGCCTTGCATTAAAGCAATATTGCAACCCTCTGGGATGTTAAATGCAATAAAATTAATTGCAATCATTTTGCAAAACCTCTCAAATGTTAAATGCAATTAATGCAACGCATTAGAACAACTTTGCAGGCTCCTGCAATGTTAAATGCAGCGCAGGCCTTGCATTAAAGCAAAATTGCAGCTGTTCTGGGGTATTAAACGCATTAAAATCATTGTAATAATCATGCAAAATCTCTCAAATGTTCAATCCAACTAATGCATCGTACCATTAAAATCTTTATTGGTGTACGGTTCTTCCTGACATCCATCCTCCCACCCACCGATCGATCAATCAATCAATCTTTGATTAATTCTTATTATTATTAATAATATAAATTATTATTACTATAGTATTATTATTGTATTTACTACCCCCGGCATCGCATTAGGATGACTTTTCAGGCTGCTGCAATGTTAAATGCAGTGATCGCCTTGCATTAAAGAAATATTGCAACACCCTGCGATGTGAAATGCAATAATAATCCTGCAAAACCTCTCAAATGTTAAACGTGACTAATGCATCGTATTAGGATAACTTTGCAGGCTACTGCAATGTTAAATGCAGCGATGGCCTTGCATTAAAGTCATCTAGCGACCCCCAATGGATGTTATATGCATTAAATTAATTGCAATAATTTTGCAAACCCTCTCAAATGTTAAATGCAACAAATGCATCGCATTAGGACGACTTTTCAGGCTGCTGCAATGTTAAATGCAGTGATCGCCTTGCATTAAAGAAATATTGCAACACCCTGCGATGTGAAATGCAATAATAATCCTGCAAAAACCTCTCAAATGTTAAATGCGACTAATGCATCGTATTAGGATAACTTTGCAGGCTGCTGCATTGTTAAATGCAGCGCTGGCCTTGCATTAAAGCAATATTGCAACCCCCTGGGATGTTAAATGCAATAAAATTAATTGCAATCATTTTGCAAAACCTCTCAAATGTTAAATGCAATTAATGCAACGCATTAGAACAACTTTGCAGGCTCCTGCAATGTTAAATGCAGCGCAGGCCTTGCATTAAAGCAAAATTGCAGCTGTTCTGGGGTATTAAACGCATTAAAATCATTGTAATAATCATGCAAAATCTCTCAAATGTTCAATCCAACTAATGCATCGTACCATTAAAATTTTTATTGGTGTACGGTTCTTCCTGACATCCATCCACCCACCCACCGATCGATCAATCAATCAATCTTTGATTAATTCTTATTATTATTAATAATATAAATTATTATTACTATAGTATTATTATTGTATTTACTACCCCCGGCATCGCATTAGGATGACTTTTCAGGCTGCTGCAATGTTAAATGCAGTGATCGCCTTGCATTAAAGAAATATTGCAACACCCTGCGATGTGAAATGCAATAATAATCCTGCAAAACCTCTCAAATGTTAAACGTGACTAATGCATCGTATTAGGATAACTTTGCAGGCTACTGCAATGTTAAATGCAGCGATGGCCTTGCATTAAAGTCATCTAGCGACCCCCAATGGATGTTATATGCATTAAATTAATTGCAATAATTTTGCAAACCCTCTCAAATGTTAAATGCAACAAATCCTGCAAAACCTCTCAAGAGGAGTTGAGTATAGGAGCAAAGAGGTCCTTCTACAGTTGTACCGGGCCCTGGTGAGACCGCACCTGGAGTACTGTGTGCAGTTTTGGTCTCCAAATTTGAGGAAGGATATTCTTGCTATGGAGGGCGTGCAGCGTAGGTTCACTAGATTAATTCCCGGAATGGCGGGACTGTCGTATGTTGAAAGGCTGGAGCGATTGGGCTTGTATACACTGGAATTTAGAAGGATGAGGGGGGATCTTATTGAAACATATAAGATAATTAGGGGATTGGACACATTAGAGGCAGATAACATGTTCCCAATGTTGGGGGAGTCCAGAACAAGGGGCCACAGTTTGAGAATAAGGGGTAGGCCATTTAGAACGGAGATGAGGAAGAACCTTTTCAGTCAGAGGGTGGTGAAGGTGTGGAATTCTCTGCCTCAGAAGGCAGTGGAGGCCAGTTCGTTGGATGCTTTCAAGAGAGAGCTGGATAGAGCTCTTAAGGATAGCGGAGTGAGGGGGTATGGGGAGAAGGCAGGAACGGGGTACTGATTGATAGTGATCAGCCATGATCGCATTGAATGGCGGTGCTGGCTCGAAGGGCTGAATGGCCTACTCCTGCACCTATTGTCTATTGTCTATTGTCTATTAAATGTTAAATGCGACTAATGCATCGTATTAGGATAACTTTGCAGGCTGCTGCATTGTTAAATGCAGCGCTGGCCTTGCATTAAAGCAATATTGCAACCCCTGGGATGTTAAATGCAATAAAATTAATTGCAATCATTTTGCAAAACCTCTCAAATGTTAAATGCAATTAATGCAACGCATTAGAACAACTTTGCAGGCTCCTGCAATGTTAAATGCAGCGCAGGCCTTGCATTAAAGCAAAATTGCAGCTGTTCTGGGGTATTAAACGCATTAAAATCATTGTAATAATCATGCAAAATCTCTCAAATGTTCAATCCAACTAATGCATCGTACCATTAAAATCTTTATTGGTGTACGGTTCTTCCTGACATCCATCCACCCACCCACCGATCGATCAATCAATCTTTGATTAATTCTTATTATTATTAATAATATAAATTATTATTACTATAGTATTATTATTGTATTTACTACCCCCGGCATCGCATTAGGATGACTTTTCAGGCTGCTGCAATGTTAAATGCAGTGATCGCCTTGCATTAAAGAAATATTGCAACACCCTGCGATGTGAAATGCAATAATAATCCTGCAAAACCTCTCAAATGTTAAACGTGACTAATGCATCGTATTAGGATAACTTTGCAGGCTACTGCAATGTTAAATGCAGCGATGGCCTTGCATTAAAGTCATCTAGCGACCCCCAATGGATGTTATATGCATTAAATTAATTGCAATAATTTTGCAAACTCTCTCAAATGTTAAATGCAACAAATGCATCGCATTAGGACGACTTTTCAGGCTGCTGCAATGTTAAATGCAGTGATCGCCTTGCATTAAAGAAATATTGCAACACCCTGCGATGTGAAATGCAATAATAATCCTGCAAAACCTCTCAAATGTTAAATGCGACTAATGCATCGTATTAGGATAACTTTGCAGGCTGCTGCAATGTTAAATGCAGTGATGGCCTTGCATTAAAGTCATCTAGCGACCCCCAGTGGGTGTTAAATGCAATAAAATTAATTGCAATCATTTTGCAAAACCTCTCAAATGTTAAATGCAATTAATGCAACGCATTAGAACAACTTTGCAGGCTCCTGCAATGTTAAATGCAGCGCAGGCCTTGCATTAAAGCAAAATTGCAGCTGCTCTGGGGTATTAAACGCATTAAAATCATTGTAATAATCATGCAAAATCTCTCAAATGTTCAATCCAACTAATGCATCGTACCATTAAAATCTTTATTGGTGTACGGTTCTTCCTGACATCCATCCACCCACCCACCGATCGATCAATCAATCTTTGATTAATTCTTATTATTATTAATAATATAAATTATTATTACTATAGTATTATTATTGTATTTACTACCCCCGGCATCGCATTAGGATGACTTTTCAGGCTGCTGCAATGTTAAATGCAGTGATCGCCTTGCATTAAAGAAATATTGCAACACCCTGCGATGTGAAATGCAATAATAATCCTGCAAAACCTCTCAAATGTTAAATGCGACTAATGCATCGTATTAGGATAACTTTGCAGGCTGCTGCAATGTTAAATGCAGTGATGGCCTTGCATTAAAGTCATCTAGCGACCCCCAGTGGGTGTTAAATGCAATAAAATTAATTGCAATCATTTTGCAAAACCTCTCAAATGTTAAATGCAATTAATGCAACGCATTAGAACAACTTTGCAGGCTCCTGCAATGTTAAATGCAGCGCAGGCCTTGCATTAAAGCAAAATTGCAGCTGTTCTGGGGTATTAAACGCATTAAAATCATTGTAATAATCATGCAAAATCTCTCAAATGTTCAATCCAACTAATGCATCGTACCATTAAAATCTTTATTGGTGTACGGTTCTTCCTGACATCCATCCACCCACCCACCGATCGATCAATCAATCTTTGATTAATTCTTATTATTATTAATAATATAAATTATTATTACTATAGTATTATTATTGTATTTACTACCCCCGGCATCGCATTAGGATGACTTTTCAGGCTGCTGCAATGTTAAATGCAGTGATCGCCTTGCATTAAAGAAATATTGCAACACCCTGCGATGTGAAATGCAATAATAATCCTGCAAAACCTCTCAAATGTTAAACGTGACTAATGCATCGTATTAGGATAACTTTGCAGGCTACTGCAATGTTAAATGCAGCGATGGCCTTGCATTAAAGTCATCTAGCGACCCCCAATGGATGTTATATGCATTAAATTAATTGCAATAATTTTGCAAACCCTCTCAAATGTTAAATGCAACAAATGCATCGCATTAGGACGACTTTTCAGGCTGCTGCAATGTTAAATGCAGTGATCGCCTTGCATTAAAGAAATATTGCAACACCCTGCGATGTGAAATGCAATAATAATCCTGCAAAACCTCTCAAATGTTAAATGCAACTAATGCATCATATTAGGATAACTTTGCAGGCTGCTGCAATGTTAAATGCAGTGATGGCCTTGCATTAAAGTCATCTAGCGACCCCCAGTGGGTGTTAAATGCAATAAGATTAATTGCAATCATTTTGCAAAACCTCTCAAATGTTAAATGCAACAAATGCATCGCATTAGGACGACTTTTCAGGCTGCTGCAATGTTAAATGCAGTGATCGCCTTGCATTAAAGAAATATTGCAACACCCTGCGATGTGAAATGCAATAATAATCCTGCAAAACCTCTCAAGAGGAGTTGAGTATAGGAGCAAAGAGGTCCTTCTACAGTTGTAACGGGCCCTGGTGAGACCGCACCTGGAGTACTGTGTGCAGTTTTGGTCTCCAAATTTGAGGAAGGATATTCTTGCTATGGAGGGCGTGCAGCGTAGGTTCACTAGATTAATTCCCGGAATGGCGGGACTGTCATATGTTGAAAGGCTGGAGCGATTGGGCTTGTATACACTGGAATTTAGAAGGATGAGGGGGGATCTTATTGAAACATATAAGATAATTAGGGGATTGGACACATTAGAGGCAGATAACATGTTCCCAATGTTGGGGGAGTCCAGAACAAGGGGCCACAGTTTGAGAATAAGGGGTAGGCCATTTAGAACGGAGATGAGGAAGAACTTTTTCAGTCAGAGGGTGGTGAAGGTGTGGAATTCTCTGCCTCAGAAGGCAGTGGAGGCCAGTTCGTTGGATGCTTTCAAGAGAGAGCTGGATAGAGCTCTTAAGGATAGCGGAGTGAGGGGGTATGGGGAGAAGGCAGGAACGGGGTACTGATTGATAGTGATCAGCCATGATCGCATTGAATGGCGGTGCTGGCTCGAAGGGCTGAATGGCCTACTCCTGCACCTATTGTCTATTGTCTATTGTCTATTAAATGTTAAATGCGACTAATGCATCGTATTAGGATAACTTTGCAGGCTGCTGCATTGTTAAATGCAGCGCTGGCCTTGCATTAAAGCAATATTGCAACCCCTGGGATGTTAAATGCAATAAAATTAATTGCAATCATTTTGCAAAACCTCTCAAATGTTAAATGCAATTAATGCAACGCATTAGAACAACTTTGCAGGCTCCTGCAATGTTAAATGCAGCGCAGGCCTTGCATTAAAGCAAAATTGCAGCTGTTCTGGGGTATTAAACGCATTAAAATCATTGTAATAATCATGCAAAATCTCTCAAATGTTCAATCCAACTAATGCATCGTACCATTAAAATCTTTATTGGTGTACGGTTCTTCCTGACATCCATCCACCCACCCACCGATCGATCAATCAATCTTTGATTAATTCTTATTATTATTAATAATATAAATTATTATTACTATAGTATTATTATTGTATTTACTACCCCCGGCATCGCATTAGGATGACTTTTCAGGCTGCTGCAATGTTAAATGCAGTGATCGCCTTGCATTAAAGAAATATTGCAACACCCTGCGATGTGAAATGCAATAATAATCCTGCAAAACCTCTCAAATGTTAAATGCGACTAATGCATCGTATTAGGATAACTTTGCAGGCTGCTGCATTGTTAAATGCAGCGCTGGCCTTGCATTAAAGCAATATTGCAACCCCCTGGGATGTTAAGTGCAATAAAATTAATTGCAATCATTTTGCAAATCCTCTCAAATGTTAAATGCAATTAATGCAACGCATTAGAACAACTTTGCAGGCTCCTGCAATGTTAAATGCAGCGCAGGCCTTGCATTAAAGCAAAATTGCAGCTGTTCTGGGGTATTAAACGCATTAAAATCATTGTAATAATCATGCAAAATCTCTCAAATGTTCAATCCAACTAATGCATCGTACCATTAAAATCTTTATTGGTGTACGGTTCTTCCTGACATCCATCCACCCACCCACCGATCGATCAATCAATCTTTGATTAATTCTTATTATTATTAATAATATAAATTATTATTACTATAGTATTATTATTGTATTTACTACCCCCGGCATCGCATTAGGATGACTTTTCAGGCTGCTGCAATGTTAAATGCAGTGATCGCCTTGCATTAAAGAAATATTGCAACACCCTGCGATGTGAAATGCAATAATAATCCTGCAAAACCTCTCAAATGTTAAACGTGACTAATGCATCGTATTAGGATAACTTTGCAGGCTACTGCAATGTTAAATGCAGCGATGGCCTTGCATTAAAGTCATCTAGCGACCCCCAATGGATGTTATATGCATTAAATTAATTGCAATAATTTTGCAAACCCTCTCAAATGTTAAATGCAACAAATCCTGCAAAACCTCTCAAGAGGAGTTGAGTATAGGAGCAAAGAGGTCCTTCTACAGTTGTACCGGGCCCTGGTGAGACCGCACCTGGAGTACTGTGTGCAGTTTTGGTCTCCAAATTTGAGGAAGGATATTCTTGCTATGGAGGGCGTGCAGCGTAGGTTCACTAGATTAATTCCCGGAATGGCGGGACTGTCGTATGTTGAAAGGCTGGAGCGATTGGGCTTGTATACACTGGAATTTAGAAGGATGAGGGGGGATCTTATTGAAACATATAAGATAATTAGGGGATTGGACACATTAGAGGCAGATAACATGTTCCCAATGTTGGGGGAGTCCAGAACAAGGGGCCACAGTTTGAGAATAAGGGGTAGGCCATTTAGAACGGAGATGAGGAAGAACTTTTTCAGTCAGAGGGTGGTGAAGGTGTGGAATTCTCTGCCTCAGAAGGCAGTGGAGGCCAGTTCGTTGGATGCTTTCAAGAGAGAGCTGGATAGAGCTCTTAAGGATAGCGGAGTGAGGGGGTATGGGGAGAAGGCAGGAACGGGGTACTGATTGATAGTGATCAGCCATGATCGCATTGAATGGCGGTGCTGGCTCGAAGGGCTGAATGGCCTACTCCTGCACCTATTGTCTATTGTCTATTGTCTATTAAATGTTAAATGCGACTAATGCATCGTATTAGGATAACTTTGCAGGCTGCTGCATTGTTAAATGCAGCGCTGGCCTTGCATTAAAGCAATATTGCAACCCCTGGGATGTTAAATGCAATAAAATTAATTGCAATCATTTTGCAAAACCTCTCAAATGTTAAATGCAATTAATGCAACGCATTAGAACAACTTTGCAGGCTCCTGCAATGTTAAATGCAGCGCAGGCCTTGCATTAAAGCAAAATTGCAGCTGTTCTGGGGTATTAAACGCATTAAAATCATTGTAATAATCATGCAAAATCTCTCAAATGTTCAATCCAACTAATGCATCGTACCATTAAAATCTTTATTGGTGTACGGTTCTTCCTGACATCCATCCACCCACCCACCGATCGATCAATCAATCTTTGATTAATTCTTATTATTATTAATAATATAAATTATTATTACTATAGTATTATTATTGTATTTACTACCCCCGGCATCGCATTAGGATGACTTTTCAGGCTGCTGCAATGTTAAATGCAGTGATCGCCTTGCATTAAAGAAATATTGCAACACCCTGCGATGTGAAATGCAATAATAATCCTGCAAAACCTCTCAAATGTTAAACGTGACTAATGCATCGTATTAGGATAACTTTGCAGGCTACTGCAATGTTAAATGCAGCGATGGCCTTGCATTAAAGTCATCTAGCGACCCCCAATGGATGTTATATGCATTAAATTAATTGCAATAATTTTGCAAACTCTCTCAAATGTTAAATGCAACAAATGCATCGCATTAGGACGACTTTTCAGGCTGCTGCAATGTTAAATGCAGTGATCGCCTTGCATTAAAGAAATATTGCAACACCCTGCGATGTGAAATGCAATAATAATCCTGCAAAACCTCTCAAATGTTAAATGCGACTAATGCATCGTATTAGGATAACTTTGCAGGCTGCTGCAATGTTAAATGCAGTGATGGCCTTGCATTAAAGTCATCTAGCGACCCCCAGTGGGTGTTAAATGCAATAAAATTAATTGCAATCATTTTGCAAAACCTCTCAAATGTTAAATGCAATTAATGCAACGCATTAGAACAACTTTGCAGGCTCCTGCAATGTTAAATGCAGCGCAGGCCTTGCATTAAAGCAAAATTGCAGCTGTTCTGGGGTATTAAACGCATTAAAATCATTGTAATAATCATGCAAAATCTCTCAAATGTTCAATCCAACTAATGCATCGTACCATTAAAATCTTTATTGGTGTACGGTTCTTCCTGACATCCATCCACCCACCCACCGATCGATCAATCAATCTTTGATTAATTCTTATTATTATTAATAATATAAATTATTATTACTATAGTATTATTATTGTATTTACTACCCCCGGCATCGCATTAGGATGACTTTTCAGGCTGCTGCAATGTTAAATGCAGTGATCGCCTTGCATTAAAGAAATATTGCAACACCCTGCGATGTGAAATGCAATAATAATCCTGCAAAACCTCTCAAATGTTAAATGCGACTAATGCATCGTATTAGGATAACTTTGCAGGCTGCTGCAATGTTAAATGCAGTGATGGCCTTGCATTAAAGTCATCTAGCGACCCCCAGTGGGTGTTAAATGCAATAAAATTAATTGCAATCATTTTGCAAAACCTCTCAAATGTTAAATGCAATTAATGCAACGCATTAGAACAACTTTGCAGGCTCCTGCAATGTTAAATGCAGCGCAGGCCTTGCATTAAAGCAAAATTGCAGCTGTTCTGGGGTATTAAACGCATTAAAATCATTGTAATAATCATGCAAAATCTCTCAAATGTTCAATCCAACTAATGCATCGTACCATTAAAATCTTTATTGGTGTACGGTTCTTCCTGACATCCATCCACCCACCCACCGATCGATCAATCAATCTTTGATTAATTCTTATTATTATTAATAATATAAATTATTATTACTATAGTATTATTATTGTATTTACTACCCCCGGCATCGCATTAGGATGACTTTTCAGGCTGCTGCAATGTTAAATGCAGTGATCGCCTTGCATTAAAGAAATATTGCAACACCCTGCGATGTGAAATGCAATAATAATCCTGCAAAACCTCTCAAATGTTAAACGTGACTAATGCATCGTATTAGGATAACTTTGCAGGCTACTGCAATGTTAAATGCAGCGATGGCCTTGCATTAAAGTCATCTAGCGACCCCCAATGGATGTTATATGCATTAAATTAATTGCAATAATTTTGCAAACCCTCTCAAATGTTAAATGCAACAAATGCATCGCATTAGGACGACTTTTCAGGCTGCTGCAATGTTAAATGCAGTGATCGCCTTGCATTAAAGAAATATTGCAACACCCTGCGATGTGAAATGCAATAATAATCCTGCAAAACCTCTCAAATGTTAAATGCAACTAATGCATCATATTAGGATAACTTTGCAGGCTGCTGCAATGTTAAATGCAGTGATGGCCTTGCATTAAAGTCATCTAGCGACCCCCAGTGGGTGTTAAATGCAATAAAATTAATTGCAATCATTTTGCAAAACCTCTCAAATGTTAAATGCAACAAATGCATCGCATTAGGACGACTTTTCAGGCTGCTGCAATGTTAAATGCAGTGATCGCCTTGCATTAAAGAAATATTGCAACACCCTGCGATGTGAAATGCAATAATAATCCTGCAAAACCTCTCAAGAGGAGTTGAGTATAGGAGCAAAGAGGTCCTTCTACAGTTGTACCGGGCCCTGGTGAGACCGCACCTGGAGTACTGTGTGCAGTTTTGGTCTCCAAATTTGAGGAAGGATATTCTTGCTATGGAGGGCGTGCAGCGTAGGTTCACTAGATTAATTCCCGGAATGGCGGGACTGTCATATGTTGAAAGGCTGGAGCGATTGGGCTTGTATACACTGGAATTTAGAAGGATGAGGGGGGATCTTATTGAAACATATAAGATAATTAGGGGATTGGACACATTAGAGGCAGATAACATGTTCCCAATGTTGGGGGAGTCCAGAACAAGGGGCCACAGTTTGAGAATAAGGGGTAGGCCATTTAGAACGGAGATGAGGAAGAACTTTTTCAGTCAGAGGGTGGTGAAGGTGTGGAATTCTCTGCCTCAGAAGGCAGTGGAGGCCAGTTCGTTGGATGCTTTCAAGAGAGAGCTGGATAGAGCTCTTAAGGATAGCGGAGTGAGGGGGTATGGGGAGAAGGCAGGAACGGGGTACTGATTGATAGTGATCAGCCATGATCGCATTGAATGGCGGTGCTGGCTCGAAGGGCTGAATGGCCTACTCCTGCACCTATTGTCTATTGTCTATTGTCTATTAAATGTTAAATGCGACTAATGCATCGTATTAGGATAACTTTGCAGGCTGCTGCATTGTTAAATGCAGCGCTGGCCTTGCATTAAAGCAATATTGCAACCCCTGGGATGTTAAATGCAATAAAATTAATTGCAATCATTTTGCAAAACCTCTCAAATGTTAAATGCAATTAATGCAACGCATTAGAACAACTTTGCAGGCTCCTGCAATGTTAAATGCAGCGCAGGCCTTGCATTAAAGCAAAATTGCAGCTGTTCTGGGGTATTAAACGCATTAAAATCATTGTAATAATCATGCAAAATCTCTCAAATGTTCAATCCAACTAATGCATCGTACCATTAAAATCTTTATTGGTGTACGGTTCTTCCTGACATCCATCCACCCACCCACCGATCGATCAATCAATCTTTGATTAATTCTTATTATTATTAATAATATAAATTATTATTACTATAGTATTATTATTGTATTTACTACCCCCGGCATCGCATTAGGATGACTTTTCAGGCTGCTGCAATGTTAAATGCAGTGATCGCCTTGCATTAAAGAAATATTGCAACACCCTGCGATGTGAAATGCAATAATAATCCTGCAAAACCTCTCAAATGTTAAATGCGACTAATGCATCGTATTAGGATAACTTTGCAGGCTGCTGCATTGTTAAATGCAGCGCTGGCCTTGCATTAAAGCAATATTGCAACCCCCTGGGATGTTAAGTGCAATAAAATTAATTGCAATCATTTTGCAAATCCTCTCAAATGTTAAATGCAATTAATGCAACGCATTAGAACAACTTTGCAGGCTCCTGCAATGTTAAATGCAGCGCAGGCCTTGCATTAAAGCAAAATTGCAGCTGTTCTGGGGTATTAAACGCATTAAAATCATTGTAATAATCATGCAAAATCTCTCAAATGTTCAATCCAACTAATGCATCGTACCATTAAAATCTTTATTGGTGTACGGTTCTTCCTGACATCCATCCACCCACCCACCGATCGATCAATCAATCTTTGATTAATTCTTATTATTATTAATAATATAAATTATTATTACTATAGTATTATTATTGTATTTACTACCCCCGGCATCGCATTAGGATGACTTTTCAGGCTGCTGCAATGTTAAATGCAGTGATCGCCTTGCATTAAAGAAATATTGCAACACCCTGCGATGTGAAATGCAATAATAATCCTGCAAAACCTCTCAAATGTTAAACGTGACTAATGCATCGTATTAGGATAACTTTGCAGGCTACTGCAATGTTAAATGCAGCGATGGCCTTGCATTAAAGTCATCTAGCGACCCCCAATGGATGTTATATGCATTAAATTAATTGCAATAATTTTGCAAACCCTCTCAAATGTTAAATGCAACAAATGCATCGCATTAGGACGACTTTTCAGGCTGCTGCAATGTTAAATGCAGTGATCGCCTTGCATTAAAGAAATATTGCAACACCCTGCGATGTGAAATGCAATAATAATCCTGCAAAACCTCTCAAATGTTAAATGCGACTAATGTATCGTATTAGGATAACTTTGCAGGCTGCTGCAATGTTAAATGCAGTGATGGCCTTGCATTAAAGTCATCTAGCGACCCCCAGTGGGTGTTAAATGCAATAAAATTAATTGCAATCATTTTGCAAAACCTCTCAAATGTTAAATGCAACAAATGCATCGCATTAGGACGACTTTTCAGGCTGCTGCAATGTTAAATGCAGTGATCGCCTTGCATTAAAGAAATATTGCAACACCCTGCGATGTGAAATGCAATAATAATCCTGCAAAACCTCTCAAGAGGAGTTGAGTATAGGAGCAAAGAGGTCCTTCTACAGTTGTACCGGGCCCTGGTGAGACCGCACCTGGAGTACTGTGTGCAGTTTTGGTCTCCAAATTTGAGGAAGGATATTCTTGCTATGGAGGGCGTGCAGCGTAGGTTCACTAGATTAATTCCCGGAATGGCGGGACTGTCGTATGTTGAAAGGCTGGAGCGATTGGGCTTGTATACACTGGAATTTAGAAGGATGAGGGGGGATCTTATTGAAACATATAAGATAATTAGGGGATTGGACACATTAGAGGCAGATAACATGTTCCCAATGTTGGGGGAGTCCAGAACAAGGGGCCACAGTTTGAGAATAAGGGGTAGGCCATTTAGAACGGAGATGAGGAAGAACTTTTTCAGTCAGAGGGTGGTGAAGGTGTGGAATTCTCTGCCTCAGAAGGCAGTGGAGGCCAGTTCGTTGGATGCTTTCAAGAGAGAGCTGGATAGAGCTCTTAAGGATAGCGGAGTGAGGGGGTATGGGGAGAAGGCAGGAACGGGGTACTGATTGATAGTGATCAGCCATGATCGCATTGAATGGCGGTGCTGGCTCGAAGGACTGAATGGCCTACTCCTGCACCTATTGTCTATTGTCTATTGTCTATTGTCTATTAAATGTTAAATGCGACTAATGCATCGTATTAGGATAACTTTGCAGGCTGCTGCAATGTTAAATGCAGTGATGGCCTTGCATTAAAGTCATCTAGCGACCCCCAGTGGGTGTTAAATGCAATAAAATTAATTGCAATCATTTTGCAAAACCTCTCAAATGTTAAATGCAATTAATGCAACGCATTAGAACAACTTTGCAGACTCCTGCAATGTTAAATGCAGCGCAGGCCTTGCATTAAAGCAAAATTGCAGCTGTTCTGGGGTATTAAACGCATTAAAATCATTGTAATAATCATGCAAAATCTCTCAAATGTTCAATCCAACTAATGCATCGTACCATTAAAATCTTTATTGGTGTACGGTTCTTCCTGACATCCATCCACCCACCCACCGATCGATCAATCAATCTTTGATTAATTCTTATTATTATTAATAATATAAATTATTATTACTATAGTATTATTATTGTATTTACTACCCCCGGCATCGCATTAGGATGACTTTTCAGGCTGCTGCAATGTTAAATGCAGTGATCGCCTTGCATTAAAGAAATATTGCAACACCCTGCGATGTGAAATGCAATAATAATCCTGCAAAACCTCTCAAATGTTAAATGCGACTAATGCATCGTATTAGGATAACTTTGCAGGCTGCTGCATTGTTAAATGCAGCGCTGGCCTTGCATTAAAGCAATATTGCAACCCCCTGGGATGTTAAGTGCAATAAAATTAATTGCAATCATTTTGCAAATCCTCTCAAATGTTAAATGCAATTAATGCAACGCATTAGAACAACTTTGCAGGCTCCTGCAATGTTAAATGCAGCGCAGGCCTTGCATTAAAGCAAAATTGCAGCTGTTCTGGGGTATTAAACGCATTAAAATCATTGTAATAATCATGCAAAATCTCTCAAATGTTCAATCCAACTAATGCATCGTACCATTAAAATCTTTATTGGTGTACGGTTCTTCCTGACATCCATCCACCCACCCACCGATCGATCAATCAATCTTTGATTAATTCTTATTATTATTAATAATATAAATTATTATTACTATAGTATTATTATTGTATTTACTACCCCCGGCATCGCATTAGGATGACTTTTCAGGCTGCTGCAATGTTAAATGCAGTGATCGCCTTGCATTAAAGAAATATTGCAACACCCTGCGATGTGAAATGCAATAATAATCCTGCAAAACCTCTCAAATGTTAAACGTGACTAATGCATCGTATTAGGATAACTTTGCAGGCTACTGCAATGTTAAATGCAGCGATGGCCTTGCATTAAAGTCATCTAGCGACCCCCAATGGATGTTATATGCATTAAATTAATTGCAATAATTTTGCAAACCCTCTCAAATGTTAAATGCAACAAATGCATCGCATTAGGACGACTTTTCAGGCTGCTGCAATGTTAAATGCAGTGATCGCCTTGCATTAAAGAAATATTGCAACACCCTGCGATGTGAAATGCAATAATAATCCTGCAAAACCTCTCAAATGTTAAATGCGACTAATGTATCGTATTAGGATAACTTTGCAGGCTGCTGCAATGTTAAATGCAGTGATGGCCTTGCATTAAAGTCATCTAGCGACCCCCAGTGGGTGTTAAATGCAATAAAATTAATTGCAATCATTTTGCAAAACCTCTCAAATGTTAAATGCAACAAATGCATCGCATTAGGACGACTTTTCAGGCTGCTGCAATGTTAAATGCAGTGATCGCCTTGCATTAAAGAAATATTGCAACACCCTGCGATGTGAAATGCAATAATAATCCTGCAAAACCTCTCAAGAGGAGTTGAGTATAGGAGCAAAGAGGTCCTTCTACAGTTGTACCGGGCCCTGGTGAGACCGCACCTGGAGTACTGTGTGCAGTTTTGGTCTCCAAATTTGAGGAAGGATATTCTTGCTATGGAGGGCGTGCAGCGTAGGTTCACTAGATTAATTCCCGGAATGGCGGGACTGTCGTATGTTGAAAGGCTGGAGCGATTGGGCTTGTATACACTGGAATTTAGAAGGATGAGGGGGGATCTTATTGAAACATATAAGATAATTAGGGGATTGGACACATTAGAGGCAGATAACATGTTCCCAATGTTGGGGGAGTCCAGAACAAGGGGCCACAGTTTGAGAATAAGGGGTAGGCCATTTAGAACAGAGATGAGGAAGAACTTTTTCAGTCAGAGGGTGGTGAAGGTGTGGAATTCTCTGCCTCAGAAGGCAGTGGAGGCCAGTTCGTTGGATGCTTTCAAGAGAGAGCTGGATAGAGCTCTTAAGGATAGCGGAGTGAGGGGGTATGGGGAGAAGGCAGGAACGGGGTACTGATTGATAGTGATCAGCCATGATCGCATTGAATGGCGGTGCTGGCTCGAAGGACTGAATGGCCTACTCCTGCACCTATTGTCTATTGTCTATTGTCTATTGTCTATTAAATGTTAAATGCGACTAATGCATCGTATTAGGATAACTTTGCAGGCTGCTGCATTGTTAAATGCAGCGCTGGCCTTGCATTAAAGCAATATTGCAACCCCCTGGGATGTTAAATGCAATAAAATTAATTGCAATCATTTTGCAAAACCTCTCAAATGTTAAATGCAATTAATGCAACGCATTAGAACAACTTTGCAGGCTCCTGCAATGTTAAATGCAGCGCAGGCCTTGCATTAAAGCAAAATTGCAGCTGTTCTGGGGTATTAAACGCATTAAAATCATTGTAATAATCATGCAAAATCTCTCAAATGTTCAATCCAACTAATGCATCGTACCATTAAAATCTTTATTGGTGTACGGTTCTTCCTGACATCCATCCACCCACCCACCGATCGATCAATCAATCAATCTTTGATTAATTCTTATTATTATTAATAATATAAATTATTATTACTATAGTATTATTATTGTATTTACTACCCCCGGCATCGCATTAGGATGACTTTTCAGGCTGCTGCAATGTTAAATGCAGTGATCGCCTTGCATTAAAGAAATATTGCAACACCCTGCGATGTGAAATGCAATAATAATCCTGCAAAACCTCTCAAATGTTAAATGCGACTAATGCATCGTATTAGGATAACTTTGCAGGCTGCTGCATTGTTAAATGCAGCGCTGGCCTTGCATTAAAGCAATATTGCAACCCCCTGGGATGTTAAGTGCAATAAAATTAATTGCAATCATTTTGCAAAACCTCTCAAATGTTAAATGCAATTAATGCAACGCATTAGAACAACTTTGCAGGCTCCTGCAATGTTAAATGCAGCGCAGGCCTTACATTAAAGCAAAATTGCAGCTGTTCTGGGGTATTAAACGCATTAAAATCATTGTAATAATCATGCAAAATCTCTCAAATGTTCAATCCAACTAATGCATCGTACCATTAAAATCTTTATTGGTGTACGGTTCTTCCTGACATCCATCCACCCACCCACTGATCGATCAATCAATCTTTGATTAATTCTTATTATTATTAATAATATAAATTATTATTACTATAGTATTATTATTGTATTTACTACCCCCGGCATCGCATTAGGATGACTTTTCAGGCTGCTGCAATGTTAAATGCAGTGATCGCCTTGCATTAAAGAAATATTGCAACACCCTGCGATGTGAAATGCAATAATAATCCTGCAAAACCTCTCAAATGTTAAATGCGACTAATGCATCGTATTAGGATAACTTTGCAGGCTGCTGCATTGTTAAATGCAGCGCTGGCCTTGCATTAAAGCAATATTGCAACCCCCTGGGATGTTAAGTGCAATAAAATTAATTGCAATCATTTTGCAAAACCTCTCAAATGTTAAATGCAATTAATGCAACGCATTAGAACAACTTTGCAGGCTCCTGCAATGTTAAATGCAGCGCAGGCCTTACATTAAAGCAAAATTGCAGCTGTTCTGGGGTATTAAACGCATTAAAATCATTGTAATAATCATGCAAAATCTCTCAAATGTTCAATCCAACTAATGCATCGTACCATTAAAATCTTTATTGGTGTACGGTTCTTCCTGACATCCATCCACCCACCCACTGATCGATCAATCAATCTTTGATTAATTCTTATTATTATTAATAATATAAATTATTATTACTATAGTATTATTATTGTATTTACTACCCCCCGGCATCGCATTAGGATGACTTTTCAGGCTGCTGCAATGTTAAATGCAGTGATCGCCTTGCATTAAAGAAATATTGCAACACCCTGCGATGTGAAATGCAATAATAATCCTGCAAAACCTCTCAAATGTTAAACGTGACTAATGCATCGTATTAGGATAACTTTGCAGGCTACTGCAATGTTAAATGCAGCGATGGCCTTGCATTAAAGTCATCTAGCGACCCCCAATGGATGTTATATGCATTAAATTAATTGCAATAATGTTGCAAACCCTCTCAAATGTTAAATGCAACAAATGCATCGCATTAGGACGACTTTTCAGGCTGCTGCAATGTTAAATGCAGTGATCGCCTTGCATTAAAGAAATATTGCAACACCCTGCGATGTGAAATGCAATAATAATCCTGCAAAACCTCTCAAATGTTAAATGCGACTAATGCATCGTATTAGGATAACTTTGCAGGCTGCTGCAATGTTAAATGCAGTGATGGCCTTGCATTAAAGTCATCTAGCGACCCACAGTGGGTGTTAAATGCATTAAATTAATTGCAATAATTTTGCAAAACCTCTCAAATGTTAAATGCAACAAATGCATCGCATTAGGATGACTTTTCAGGCTGCTGCAATGTTAAATGCAGTGATCGCCTTGCATTAAAGAAATATTGCAACACCCTGCGATGTGAAATGCAATAATAATAATCCTGCAAAACCTCTCAAATGTTAAATGCGACTAATGCATCGTATTAGGATAACTTTGCAGGCTGCTGCATTGTTAAATGCAGCGCTGGCGTTGCATTAAAGCAATATTGCAACCCCCTGGGATGTTAAATGCAATAAAATTAATTGCAATAATTTTGCAAATCCTCTCAAATGTTAAATGCAATTAGGATAACTTTGCAGGCTGCTGCAATGTTAAATGCAGTGATGGCCTTGCATTAAAGTCATCTAGCGCCCCACAGTGGGTGTTAAATGCATTAAATTAATTGCAATAATTTTGCAAAACCTCTCAAATGTTAAATGCAACAAATGCATCGCATTAGGATGACTTTTCAGGCTGCTGCAATGTTAAATGCAGTGATCGCCTTGCATTAAAGAAATATTGCAACACCCTGCGATGTGAAATGCAATAATAATAATCCTGCAAAACCTCTCAAATGTTAAATGCGACTAATGCATCATATTAGGATAACTTTGCAGGCTGCTGCATTGTTAAATGCAGCGCTGGCGTTGCATTAAAGCAATATTGCAACCCCTGGGATGTTAAATGCAATAAAATTAATTGCAATAATTTTGCAAATCCTCTCAAATGTAAAATGCAATTAGGATAACTTTGCAGGCTGCTGCAATGTTAAATGCAGTGATGGCCTTGCATTAAAGTCATCTAGCGACCCACAGTGGGTGTTAAATGCATTAAATTAATTGCAATAATTTTGCAAAACCTCTCAAATGTTAAATGCAACAAATGCATCGCATTAGGATGACTTTTCAGGCTGCTGCAATGTTAAATGCAGTGATCGCCTTGCATTAAAGAAATATTGCAACACCCTGCGATGTGAAATGCAATAATAATAATCCTGCAAAACCTCTCAAATGTTAAATGCGACTAATGCATCGTATTAGGATAACTTTGCAGGCTGCTGCATTGTTAAATGCAGCGCTGGCGTTGCATTAAAGCAATATTGCAACCCCTGGGATGTTAAATGCAATAAAATTAATTGCAATAATTTTGCAAATCCTCTCAAATGTTAAATGCAATTAGGCTCCTGCAATGTTAAATGCAGCGCAGGCCTTGCATTAAAGCAAAATTGCAGCTGTTCTGGGGTATTAAACGCATTAAAATCATTGTAATAATCATGCAAAATCTCTCAAATTCCTGACATCCATCCACCCACCCACCGATCGATCAATTAATCAATCTTTGATTTATTCTTATTATTAATAATATAAATTATTATTACTATAGTATTATTATTGTATTTACTACCCCCGGCATCGCATTAGGATGACTTTTCAGGCTGCTGCAATGTTAAATGCAGTGATCGCCTTGCATTAAAGAAATATTGCAACACCCTGCGATGTGAAATGCAATAATAATCCTGCAAAACCTCTCAAATGTTAAACGTGACTAATGCATCGTATTAGGATAACTTTGCAGGCTACTGCAATGTTAAATGCAGTGATGGCCTTGCATTAAAGTCATCTAGCGACCCCAATGGATGTTATATGCATTAAATTAATAGCAATAATTTTGCAAAACCTCTCAAATGTTAAATGCAACAAATGCATCGCATTAGGATGACTTTTCAGGCTGCTGCAATGTTAAATGCAGTGATCGCCTTGCATTAAAGAAATATTGCAACACCCTGCGATGTGAAATGCAATAATAATAATCCTGCAAAACCTCTCAAATGTTAAATGCGACTAATGCATCGTATTAGGATAACTTTGCAGGCTGCTGCATTGTTAAATGCAGCGCTGGCGTTGCATTAAAGCAATATTGCAACCCCCTGGGATGTTAAATGCAATAAAATTAATTGCAATAATTTTGCAAATCCTCTCAAATGTTAAATGCAATTAGGATAACTTTGCAGGCTGCTGCAATGTTAAATGCAGTGATGGCCTTGCATTAAAGTCATCTAGCGACCCCCAATGGATGTTATATGCATTAAATTAATTGCAATAATTTTGCAAAACCTCTCAAATGTTAAATGCAACAAATGCATCGCATTAGGATGACTTTTCAGGCTGCTGCAATGTTAAATGCAGTGATCGCCTTGCATTAAAGAAATATTGCAACACCCTGCGATGTGAAATGCAATAATAATAATCCTGCAAAACCTCTCAAATGTTAAATGCGACTAATGCATCGTATTAGGATAACTTTGCAGGCTGCTGCATTGTTAAATGCAGCGCTGGCGTTGCATTAAAGCAATATTGCAACCCCTGGGATGTTAAATGCAATAAAATTAATTGCAATAATTTTGCAAATCCTCTCAAATGTTAAATGCAATTAGGATAACTTTGCAGGCTGCTGCAATGTTAAATGCAGTGATGGCCTTGCATTAAAGTCATCTAGCGACCCACAGTGGGTGTTAAATGCATTAAATTAATTGCAATAATTTTGCAAAACCTCTCAAATGCTAAATGCAACAAATGCATCGCATTAGGATGACTTTTCAGGCTGCTGCAATGTTAAATGCAGTGATCGCCTTGCATTAAAGAAATATTGCAACACCCTGCGATGTGAAATGCAATAATAATAATCCTGCAAAACCTCTCAAATGTTAAATGCGACTAATGCATCGTATTAGGATAACTTTGCAGGCTGCTGCATTGTTAAATGCAGCGCTGGCATTGCATTAAAGCAATATTGCAACCCCTGGGATGTTAAATGCAATAAAATTAATTGCAATAATTTTGCAAATCCTCTCAAATGTTAAATGCAATTAGGCTCCTGCAATGTTAAATGCAGCGCAGGCCTTGCATTAAAGCAAAATTGCAGCTGTTCTGGGGTATTAAACGCATTAAAATCATTGTAATAATCATGCAAAATCTCTCAAATTCCTGACATCCATCCACCCACCCACCGACCGATCAATTAATCAATCTTTGATTTATTCTTATTATTAATAATATAAATTATTATTACTATAGTATTATTATTGTATTTACTACCCCCGGCATCGCATTAGGATGACTTTTCAGGCTGCTGCAATGTTAAATGCAGTGATCGCCTTGCATTAAAGAAATATTGCAACACCCTGCGATGTGAAATGCAATAATAATCCTGCAAAACCTCTCAAATGTTAAACGTGACTAATGCATCGTATTAGGATAACTTTGCAGGCTACTGCAATGTTAAATGCAGTGATGGCTTTGCATTAAAGTCATCTAGCGACCCCCAATGGATGTTATATGCATTAAATTAATTGCAATAATTTTGCAAAACCTCTCAAATGTTAAATGCAACAAATGCATCGCATTAGGATGACTTTTCAGGCTGCTGCAATGTTAAATGCAGTGATCGCCTTGCATTAAAGAAATATTGCAACACCCTGCGATGTGAAATGCAATAATAATAATCCTGCAAAACCTCTCAAATGTTAAATGCGACTAATGCATCGTATTAGGATAACTTTGCAGGCTGCTGCATTGTTAAATGCAGCGCTGGCGTTGCATTAAAGCAATATTGCAACCCCCTGGGATGTTAAATGCAATAAAATTAATTGCAATAATTTTGCAAATCCTCTCAAATGTTAAATGCAATTAGGATAACTTTGCAGGCTGCTGCAATGTTAAATGCAGTGATGGCCTTGCATTAAAGTCATCTAGCGACCCACAGTGGGTGTTAAATGCATTAAATTAATTGCAATAATTTTGCAAAACCTCTCAAATGTTAAATGCAACAAATGCATCGCATTAGGATGACTTTTCAGGCTGCTGCAATGTTAAATGCAGTGATCGCCTTGCATTAAAGAAATACTGCAACACCCTGCGATGTGAAATGCAATAATAATAATCCTGCAAAACCTCTCAAATGTTAAATGCGACTAATGCATCGTATTAGGATAACTTTGCAGGCTGCTGCATTGTTAAATGCAGCGCTGGCATTGCATTAAAGCAATATTGCAACCCCCTGGGATGTTAAATGCAATAAAATTAATTGCAATAATTTTGCAAATCCTCTCAAATGTTAAATGCAATTAGGATAACTTTGCAGGCTGCTGCAATGTTAAATACAGTGATGGCCTTGCATTAAAGTAATCTAGCGACCCACAGTGGGTGTTAAATGCATTAAATTAATTGCAATAATTTTGCAAAACCTCTCAAATGTTAAATGCAACAAATGCATCGCATTAGGATGACTTTTCAGGCTGCTGCAATGTTAAATGCAGTGATCGCCTTGCATTAAAGAAATATTGCAACACCCTGCGATGTGAAATGCAATAATAATAATCCTGCAAAACCTCTCAAATGTTAAATGCGACTAATGCATCGTATTAGGATAACTTTGCAGGCTGCTGCATTGTTAAATGCAGCGCTGGCGTTGCATTAAAGCAATATTGCAACCCCTGGGATGTTAAATGCAATAAAATTAATTGCAATAATTTTGCAAATCCTCTCAAATGTTAAATGCAATTAGGATAACTTTGCAGGCTGCTGCAATGTTAAATACAGTGATGGCCTTGCATTAAAGTAATCTAGCGACCCACAGTGGGTGTTAAATGCATTAAATTAATTGCAATAATTTTGCAAAACCTCTCAAATGTTAAATGCAACAAATGCATCGCATTAGGATTACTTTTCAGGCTGCTGCAATGTTAAATGCAGTGATCGCCTTGCATTAAAGAAATATTGCAACACCCTGCGATGTGAAATGCAATAATAATAATCCTGCAAAACCTCTCAAATGTTAAATGCGACTAATGCATCGTATTAGGATAACTTTGCAGGCTGCTGCATTGTTAAATGCAGCGCTGGCGTTGCATTAAAGCAATATTGCAACCCCCTGGGATGTTAAATGCAATAAAATTAATTGCAATAATTTTGCAAATCCTCTCAAATGTTAAATGCAATTAGGATAACTTTGCAGGCTGCTGCAATGTTAAATGCAGTGATGGCCTTGCATTAAAGTCATCTAGCGACCCACAGTGGGTGTTAAATGCATTAAATTAATTGCAATAATTTTGCAAAACCTCTCAAATGTTAAATGCAACAAATGCATCGCATTAGGATGACTTTTCAGGCTGCTGCAATGTTAAATGCAGTGATCGCCTTGCATTAAAGAAATATTGCAACACCCTGCGATGTGAAATGCAATAATAATAATCCTGCAAAACCTCTCAAATGTTAAATGCGACTAATGCATCGTATTAGGATAACTTTGCAGGCTGCTGCATTGTTAAATGCAGCGCTGGAATGCATTAAAGCAATATTGCAACCCCCTGGGATGTTAAATGCAATAAAATTAATTGCAATAATTTTGCAAATCCTCTCAAATGTTAAATGCAATTAGGCTCCTGCAATGTTAAATGCAGCGCAGGCCTTGCATTAAAGCAAAATTGCAGCTGTTCTGGGGTATTAAACGCATTAAAATCATTGTAATAATCATGCAAAATCTCTCAAATTCCTGACATCCATCCACCCACCCACCGATCGATCAATTAATCAATCTTTGATTTATTCTTATTATTAATAATATAAATTATTATTACTATAGTATTATTATTGTATTTACTACCCCCGGCATCGCATTAGGATGACTTTTCAGGCTGCTGCAATGTTAAATGCAGTGATCGCCTTGCATTAAAGAAATATTGCAACACCCTGCGATGTGAAATGCAATAATAATCCTGCAAAACCTCTCAAATGTTAAACGTGACTAATGCATCGTATTAGGATAACTTTGCAGGCTACTGCAATGTTAAATGCAGTGATGGCCTTGCATTAAAGTCATCTAGCGACCCCCAATGGATGTTATATGCATTAAATTAATTGCAATAATTTTGCAAAACCTCTCAAATGTTAAATGCAACAAATGCATCGCATTAGGATGACTTTTCAGGCTGCTGCAATGTTAAATACAGTGATCGCCTTGCATTAAAGAAATATTGCAACACCCTGCGATGTGAAATGCAATAATAATCCTGCAAAACCTCTCAAATGTTAAACGGGACTAATGCATCGTATTAGGATAACTTTGCAGGCTGCTGCAATGTTAAATGCAGTGATGGCCTTGCATTAAAGTCATCTAGCGACCCACAGTGGGTGTTAAATGCATTAAATTAATTGCAATAATTTTGCAAAACCTCTCAAATGTTAAATGCAACAAATGCATCGCATTAGGATGACTTTTGAGGCTGCTGCAATGTTAAATGCAGTGATCGCCTTGCATTAAAGAAACATTGCAACACCCTGCGATGTGAAATGCAATAATAATAATCCTGCAATACCTCTCAAATGTTAAATGCGACTAATGCATCGTATTAGGATAACTTTGCAGGCTGCTGCATTGTTAAATGCAGCGCTGGCGTTGCATTAAAGCAATATTGCAACCCCCTGGGATGTTAAATGCAATAAAATTAATTGCAATAATTTTGCAAATCCTCTCAAATGTTAAATGCAATTAGGCTCCTGCAATGTTAAATGCAGCGCAGGCCTTGCATTAAAGCAAAATTGCAGCTGTTCTGGGGTATTAAACGCATTAAAATCATTGTAATAATCATGCAAAATCTCTCAAATTCCTGACATCCATCCACCCACCCACCGATCGATCAATTAATCAATCTTTGATTTATTCTTATTATTAATAATATAAATTATTATTACTATAGTATTATTATTGTATTTCCTACCCCCGGCATCACATTAGGATGACTTTTCAGGCTGCTGCAATGTTAAATGCAGTGATCGCCTTGCATTAAAGAAATATTGCAACACCCTGCGATGTGAAATGCAATAATAATCCTGCAAAACCTCTCAAATGTTAAACGTGACTAATGCATCGTATTAGGATAACTTTGTAGGCTACTGCAATGTTAAATGCAGCGATGGCCTTGCATTAAAGTCATCTAGCGACCCCCAATGGATGTTATATGCATTAAATTAATTGCAATAATTTTGCAAAACCTCTCAAATGTTAAATGCAACAAATGCATCGCATTAGGACCACTTTTCAGGCTGCTGCAATGTTAAATGCAGTGATCGCCTTGCATTAAAGAAATATTGCAACACCCTGCGATGTGAAATCCAATAATAATCCTGCAAAACCTCTCAAATGTTAAATGCGACTAATGCATCGTATTAGGATAACTTTGCAGGCTGCTGCAATGTTAAATGCAGTGATGGCCTTGCATTAAAGCAATATTGCAACCCCCTGGGATGTTAAATGCAATAAAATTAATTGCAATCATTTTGCAAAACCTCTCAAATGTTAAATGCAACAAATGCATCGCATTAGGATGACTTTTCAGGCTGCTGCAATGTTAAATGCAGTGATCGCCTTGCATTAAAGCAAAATTGCAGCTGTTCTGGGGTATTAAACGCATTAAAATCATTGTAATAATCATGCAAAATCTCTCAAATGTTCAATCCAACTAATGCATCGTACCATTAAAATCTTTATTGGTGTACGGTTCTTCCTGACATCCATCCACCCACCCACCGATCTCAATCTTGGATTAATTCTTATTATTATTAATAATATAAATTATTATTACTATAGTATTATTATTGTATTTACTACCCCCGGCACGTAGCGGAACCTCCAGGGCAGGGAGGAGACTATCCGGCATGTGGAAGTGCTTTTGGGAAGTGTGTCTGATGTGTGTGGGTCTGTGTGTGTCTGTGTGTGTGGGGTGTGTGTGTGGGTGTGTGTGGGTGTGGGTGTGTGTGTGTGGGTGTGTGGGTGTGTGTGTGGGTGTGTGTGTGGGTCTGTGTTTGGGTCTGTGTTTGGGTCTGTGTTTGAGTCTGTGTTTGGGTTTGTGTTTGGGTTTGTGTTTGGGTCTGTGTTTGGGTTTGTGTTTGGGTCTGTGTTTGTGTTTGTGTTTGTGTTTGGGTCTCCCCCCCTCTCCCTCTCCCCCAGCTCTCTCCCCCCCTCTCTCTCTCCCCCAGCTCTATCTCTCCCCCCCTCTCTCTCTCTCCCCCAGCAATAAAAAACAGACGTCACCCTAATTGTGTGCGTGTGTGTGTTTGTGTGTGTGTGTGTGTGTGTGTGTGTGTGTGTGAGCTGACTGACTTACCCCAGTCTAGTAGACACTCCGACACTCCAGCAGTTGTGACCAAGCTTGCGATGGCCATCTTTTATCTGCCTGCCTGCCTGCCTGCCACCCGCGCCAACCTGAAGGGCCCAAACACTTGTCTTACACTCAGCCCATAACAGATATTGATTAACCCCGTACATACATACATACTTATACGGAACAGGGATAAAGAATAAACAGGTGTCGTGCGTGTGTGTGCGCGCGCGTTATAAACAAGTGCTGTCTGTGAAAAAATCTTTATTGGTGTACGGTTCCTCCTGACATCCACCCACCCACCCACCCACCCACCGATCGATCAATCAATCTTTGATTTATTCTTATTGTTAATAATATAAATTATTATTACTATAGTATTATTATTGTATTTACTACCCCCGCATCGCATTAGGATGACTTTTCAGGCTGCTGCAATGTTAAATGCAGTGATCGCCTTGCATTAAAGAAATATTGCAACACCCTGCGATGTGAAATGCAATAATAATCCTGCAAAACCTCTCAAATGTTAAACGTGACTAATGCATCGTATTAGGATAACTTTGCAGGCTACTGCAATGTTAAATGCAGCGATGGCCTTGCATTAAAGTCATCTAGCGACCCCCAATGGATGTTATATGCATTAAATTAATTGCAATAATTTTGCAAAACCTCTCAAATGTTAAATGCAACAAATGCATCGCATTAGGACAACTTTTCAGGCTGCTGCAATGTTAAATGCAGTGATCGCCTTGCATTAAAGAAATATTGCAACACCCTGCGATGTGAAATGCAATAATAATCCTGCAAAACCTCTCAAATGTTAAATGCGACTAATGCATCGTATTAGGATAACTTTGCAGGCTGCTGCAATGTTAAATGCAGTGATGGCCTTGCATTAAAGTCATCTAGCGACCCCCAGTGGGTGTTAAATGCAATAAAATTAATTGCAATCATTTTGCAAAACCTCTCAAATGTTAAATGCAACAAATGCATCGCATTAGGATGACTTTTCAGGCTGCTGCAATGTTAAATGCAGTGATCGCCTTGCATTAAAGAAATATTGCAACACCCTGCGATGTGAAATGCAATAATAATCCTGCAAAACCTCTCAAATGTTAAATGCGACTAATACATCGTATTAGGATAACTTTGCAGGCTGCTGCATTGTTAAATGCAGCGCTGGCCTTGCATTAAAGCAATATTGCAACCCCTGGGATGTTAAATGCAATAAAATTAATTGCAATCATTTTGCAAAACCTCTCAAATGTTAAATGCAATTAATGCAACGCATTAGAACAACTTTGCAGGCTCCTGCAATGTTAAATGCAGCGCAGGCCTTGCATTAAAGCAAAATTGCAGCTGTTCTGGGGTATTGAACGCATTAAAATCATTGTAATAATCATGCAAAATCTCTCAAATGTTCAATCCAACTAATGCATCGTACCATTAAAATCTTTATTGGTGTACGGTTCTTCCTGACATCCATCCACCCACCCACCGATCTCAATCTTTGATTAATTCTTATGATTATTAATAATATAAATTATTATTACTATAGTATTATTATTGTATTTACTACCCCCTGCACGTAGCGGAACCTCCAGGGCAGGGAGGAGACTATCCGGCATGTGGAAGTGCTTCTGGGAAGTGTGTCTGATGTGTGTGGGTCTGTGTGTGTCTGTGTGTGTGTGGGTGTGTGTGTGGGTGTGTGTGTGTGTGGGTGTGTGTGTGTGTGGGTGTGTGGGTGTGTGTGTGGGTGTGTGTGTGGGTGTGTGGGTGTGTGTGTGGGTGTGTGTGTGGGTGTGTGTGTGGGTCTGTGTTTGGGTCTGTGTTTGGGTCTGTGTTTGGGTCTGTGTTTGAGTCTGTGTTTGGGTTTGTGTTTGGGTTTGTGTTTGGGTCTGTGTTTGGGTTTGTGTTTGGGTTTGTGTTTGGGTCTGTGTTTGTGTTTGTGTTTGGGTCTCCCCCCCTCTCCCTCTCCCCCAGCTCTCTCCCCCCCTCTCTCTCTCCCCCAGCAATAAAAAACAGACGTCACCCTAATTGTGTGCGTGTGTGTGTGTGTGTGTGTGTGTGTGTGTGTGTGTGTGTGTGTGTGTGTGTGTGTGTGTGTGTGTGTGTGTGTGTGAGCTGACTGACTTACCCCAGTCTTGTAGACACTCCGACACTCCAGCAGTTGTGACCAAGATTGCGATGGCCATCTTTTATCTGCCTGCCTGCCTGCCTGCCACCCGCGCCAACCTGAAGGGCCCAAACACATGCCTTACACTCAGCCCATAACAGATATTGATTAACCCCGTACATACATACATACTTATACGGAACAGGGATAAAGAATAAACAGGTGTCGTGCGTGTGTGTGCGCGTGCGTTATAAACAAGTGCTGTCTGTGAAAAAATCTTTATTGGTGTACGGTTCCTCCTGACATCCACCCACCCACCCACCCACCCACCGATCGATCAATCTTTGATTTATTCTTATTATTAATAATATAAATTATTATTACTATAGTATTATTATTGTATTTACTACCCCCGGCATCGCATTAGGATGACTTTTCAGGCTGCTGCAATGTTAAATCCAGCGATGGCCTTGCATTAAAGTCATCTAGCGACCCCCAATGGATGTTATATGCATTAAATTAATTGCAATAATTTTGCAAAACCTCTCAAATGTTAAATGCAACAAATGCATCGCATTAGGACGACTTTTCAGGCTGCTGCAATGTTAAATGCAGTGATCGCCTTGCATTAAAGAAATATTGCAACACCCTGCGATGTGAAATGCAATAATAATCCTGCAAAACCTCTCAAATGTTAAATGCGACTAATGCATCGTATTAGGATAACTTTGCAGGCTGCTGCAATGTTAAATGCAGTGATGGCCTTGCATTAAAGTCATCTAGCGACCCCCAGTGGGTGTTAAATGCAATAAAATTAATTGCAATCATTTTGCAAAACCTCTCAAATGTTAAATGCAACAAATGCATCGCATTAGGATGACTTTTCAGGCTGCTGCAATGTTAAATGCAGTGATCGCCTTGCATTAAAGAAATATTGCAACACCCTGCGATGTGAAATGCAATAATAATCCTGCAAAACCTCTCAAATGTTAAATGCGACTAATGCATCGTATTAGGATAACTTTGCAGGCTGCTGCAATGTTAAATGCAGTGATGGCCTTGCATTAAAGTCATCTAGCGACCCCCAGTGGGTGTTAAATGCAATAAAATTAATTGCAATCATTTTGCAAAACCTCTCAAATGTTAAATGCAACAAATGCATCGCATTAGGATGACTTTTCAGGCTGCTGCAATGTTAAATGCAGTGATCGCCTTGCATTAAAGAAATATTGCAACACCCTGTGATGTGAAATGCAATAATAATCCTGCAAAACCTCTCAAATGTTAAACGTGACTAATGCATCGTTTTAGGATAACTTTGCAGGCTACTGCAATGTTAAATGCAGTGATGGCCTTGCATTAAAGTCATCTAGCGACCCCCAATGGATGTTATATGCATTAAATTAATTGCAATAATTTTGCAAAACCTCTCAAATGTTAAATGCAACAAATGCATCGCATTAGGATGACTTTTCAGGCTGCTGCAATGTTAAATGCAGTGATCGCCTTGCATTAAAGAAATATTGCAACACCCTGCGATGTGAAATGCAATAATAATAATCCTGCAAAACCTCTCAAATGTTAAACGTGACTAATGCATCGTATTAGGATAACTTTGCAGGCTACTGCAATGTTAAATGCAGTGATGGCCTTGCATTAAAGTCATCTAGCGACCCCCAATGGATGTTATATGCATTAAATTAATTGCAATAATTTTGCAAAACCTCTCAAATGTTAAATGCAACAAATGCATCGCATTAGGATGACTTTTCAGGCTGCTGCAATGTTAAATGCAGTGATCGCCTTGCATTAAAGAAATATTGCAACACCCTGCGATGTGAAATGCAATAATAATAATCCTGCAAATCCTCTCAAATGTTAAATACGACTAATGCATCGTATTAGGATAACTTTGCAGGCTGCTGCATTGTTAAATGCAGTGCTGGCGTTGCATTAAAGCAATATTGCAACCCCCTGGGATGTTAAATGCAATAAAATTAATTGCAATAATTTTGCAAATCCTCTCAAATGTTAAATGCAATTAGGATAACTTTGCAGGCTGCTGCAATGTTAAATGCAGTGATGGCCTTGCATTAAAGTCATCTAGCGACCCACAGTGGGTGTTAAATGCATTAAATTAATTGCAATAATTTTGCAAAACCTCTCAAATGTTAAATGCAACAAATGCATCGCATTAGGATGACTTTTCAGGCTGCTGCAATGTTAAATGCAGTGATCGCCTTGCATTAAAGAAATATTGCAACACCCTGCGATGTGAAATGCAATAATAATAATCCTGCAAAACCTCTCAAATGTTAAATGCGACTAATGCATCATATTAGGATAACTTTGCAGGCTGCTGCATTGTTAAATGCAGCGCTGGCGTTGCATTAAAGCAATATTGCAACCCCCTGGGATGTTAAATGCAATAAAATTAATTGCAATAATTTTGCAAATCCTCTCAAATGTTAAATGCAATTAGGCTCCTGCAATGTTAAATGCAGCGCAGGCCTTGCATTAAAGCAAAATTGCAGCTGTTCTGGGGTATTAAACGCATTAAAATCATTGTAATAATCATGCAAAATCTCTCAAATTCCTGACATCCATCCATCCACCCACCGATCGATCAATAAATCAATCTTTGATTTATTCTTATTATTAATAATATAAATTATTATTACTATAGTATTATTATTGTATTTACTACCCCCGGCATCGCGTTAGGATGACTTTTCAGGCTGCTGCAATGTTAAATGCAGTGATCGCCTTGCATTAAAGAAATATTGCAACACCCTGCGATGTGAAATGCAATAATAATCCTGCAAAACCTCTCAAATGTTAAACGTGACTAATGCATCGTATTAGGATAACTTCGCAGGCTACTGCAATGTTAAATGAAGTGATGGCCTTGCATTAAAGTCATCTAGCGACCCCCAATGGATGTTATATGCATTAAATTAATTGCAATAATTTTGCAAAACCTCTCAAATGTTAAATGCAACAAATGCATCGCATTAGGATGACTTTTCAGGCTGCTGCAATGTTAAATGCAGTGATCGCCTTGCATTAAAGAAATATTGCACACCCTGCGATGTGAAATGCAATAATAATCCTGCAAAACCTCTCAAATGTTAAACGTGACTAATGCATCGTATTAGGATAACTTTGCAGGCTACTGCAATGTTAAATGCAGTGATGGCCTTGCATTAAAGTCATCTAGCGACCCCCAATGGATGTTATATGCATTAAATTAATTGCAATAATTTTGCAAAACCTCTCAAATGTTAAATGCAACAAATGCATCGCATTAGGATGACTTTTCAGGCTGCTGCAATGTTAAATGCAGTGATCGCCTTGCATTAAAGAAATATTGCAACACCCTGCGATGTGAAATGCAATAATAATCCTGCAAAACCTCTCAAATGTTAAACGGGACTAATGCATCGTATTAGGATAACTTTGCAGGCTGCTGCAATGTTAAATGCAGTGATGGCCTTGCATTAAAGTCATCTAGCGACCCACAGTGGGTGTTAAATGCAATAAAATTAATTGCAATAATTTTGCAAAACCTCTCAAATGTTAAATGCAACAAATGCATCACATTAGGATGACTTTTCAGGCTGCTGCAATGTTAAATGCAGTGATCGCCTTGCATTAAAGAAATATTGCAACACCCTGCGATGTGAAATGCAATAATAATAATCCTGCAAAACCTCTCAAATGTTAAATGCGACTAATGCATCGTATTAGGATAACTTTGCAGGCTGCTGCATTGTTAAATGCAGCGCTGGCGTTGCATTAAAGCAGTATTGCAACCCCCTGGGATGTTAAATGCAATAAAATTAATTGCAATAATTTTGCAAATCCTCTCAAATGTTAAATGCAATTAGGATAACTTTGCAGGCTGCTGCAATGTTAAATGCAGTGATGGCCTTGCATTAAAGTCATCTAGCGACCCACAGTGGGTGTTAAATGCATTAAATTAATTGCAATAATTTTGCAAAACCTCTCAAATGTTAAATGCAACAAATGCATCGCATTAGGATGACTTTTCAGGCTGCTGCAATGTTAAATGCAGTGATCACCTTGCATTAAAGAAATATTGCAACACCCTGCGATGTGAAATGCAATAATAATAATCCTGCAAAACCTCTCAAATGTTAAATGCGACTAATGCATCATATTAGGATAACTTTGCAGGCTGCTGCATTGTTAAATGCAGCGCTGGCGTTGCATTAAAGCAATATTGCAACCCCCTGGGATGTTAAATGCAATAAAATTAATTGCAATAATTTTGCAAATCCTCTCAAATGTTAAATGCAATTAGGTTCCTGCAATGTTAAATGCAGCGCAGGCCTTGCATTAAAGCAAAATTGCAGCTGTTCTGGGGTATTAAACGCATTAAAATCATTGTAATAATCATGCAAAATCTCTCAAATTCCTGACATCCATCCACCCACCCACCGATCGATCAATCAATCTTTGACTTATTCTTATTATTAATAATATAAATTATTATTACTATAGTATTATTATTGTATTTACTACCCCCGGCATCGCATTAGGATGACTTTTCAGGCTGCTGCAATGTTAAATGCAGTGATCGCCTTGCATTAAAGAAATATTGCAACACCCTGCGATGTGAAATGCAATAATAATCCTGCAAAACCTCTCAAATGTTAAACGGGACTAATGCATCGTATTAGGATAACTTTGCAGGCTGCTGCAATGTTAAATGCAGTGATGGCCTTGCATTAAAGTCATCTAGCGACGCACAGTGGGTGTTAAATGCATTAAATTAATTGCAATAATTTTGCAAAACCTCTCAAATGTTAAATGCAACAAATGCATCGCATTAGGATGACTTTTCAGGCTGCTGCAATGTTAAATGCAGTGATCGCCTTGCATTAAAGAAATATTGCAACACCCTGCGATGTGAAATGCAATAATAATAATCCTGCAAAACCTCTCAAATGTTAAATGCGACTAATGCATCGTATTAGGATAACTTTGCAGGCTGCTGCATTGTTAAATGCAGCGCTGGCGTTGCATTAAAGCAGTATTGCAACCCCCTGGGATGTTAAATGCAATAAAATTAATTGCAATAATTTTGCAAATCCTCTCAAATGTTAAATGCAATTAGGATAACTTTGCAGGCTGCTGCAATGTTAAATGCAGTGATGGCCTTGCATTAAAGTCATCTAGCGACCCACAGTGGGTGTTAAATGCATTAAATTAATTGCAATAATTTTGCAAAACCTCTCAAATGTTAAATGCAACAAATGCATCGCATTAGGATGACTTTTCAGGCTGCTGCAATGTGAAATGCAGTGATCGCCTTGCATTAAAGAAATATTGCAACACCCTGCGATGTGAAATGCAATAATAATAATCCTGCAAAACCTCTCAAATGTTAAATGCGACTAATGCATCATATTAGGATAACTTTGCAGGCTGCTGCATTGTTAAATGCAGCGCTGGCGTTGCATTAAAGCAATATTGCAACCCCCTGGGATGTTAAATGCAATAAAATTAATTGCAATAATTTTGCAAATCCTCTCAAATGTTAAATGCAATTAGGTTCCTGCAATGTTAAATGCAGCGCAGGCCTTGCATTAAAGCAAAATTGCAGCTGTTCTGGGGTATTAAACGCATTAAAATCATTGTAATAATCATGCAAAATCTCTCAAATTCCTGACATCCATCCACCCACCCACCGATCGATCAATCAATCTTTGACTTATTCTTATTATTAATAATATAAATTATTATTACTATAGTATTATTATTGTATTTACTACCCCCGGCATCGCATTAGGATGACTTTTCAGGCTGCTGCAATGTTAAATGCAGTGATCGCCTTGCATTAAAGAAATATTGCAACACCCTGCGATGTGAAATGCAATAATAATCCTGCAAAACCTCTCAAATGTTAAACGGGACTAATGCATCGTATTAGGATAACTTTGCAGGCTGCTGCAATGTTAAATGCAGTGATGGCCTTGCATTAAAGTCATCTAGCGACCCACAGTGGGTGTTAAATGCATTAAATTAATTGCAATAATTTTGCAAAACCACTCAAATGTTAAATGCAACAAATGCATCGCATTAGGATGACTTTTCAGGCTGCTGCAATGTTAAATGCAGTGATCGCCTTGCATTAAAGAAATATTGCAACACCCTGCGATGTGAAATGCAATAATAATAATCCTGCAAAACCTCTCAAATGTTAAATGCGACTAATGCATCGTATTAGGATAACTTTGCAGGCTGCTGCATTGTTAAATGCAGCGCTGGCGTTGCATTAAAGCAATATTGCAACCCCCTGGGATGTTAAATGCAATAAAATTAATTGCAATAATTTTGCAAATCCTCTCAAATGTTAAATGCAATTAGGTTCCTGCAATGTTAAATGCAGCGCAGGCCTTGCATTAAAGCAAAATTGCAGCTGTTCTGGGGTATTAAACGCATTAAAATCATTGTAATAATCATGCAAAATCTCTCAAATTCCTGACATCCATCCACCCACCCACCGATCGATCAATCAATCTTTGACTTATTCTTATTATTAATAATATAAATTATTATTACTATAGTATTATTATTGTATTTACTACCCCCGGCATCGCATTAGGATGACTTTTCAGGCTGCTGCAATGTTAAATGCAGTGATCGCCTTGCATTAAAGAAATATTGCAACACCCTGCGATGTGAAATGCAATAATAATCCTGCAAAACCTCTCAAATGTTAAACGGGACTAATGCATCGTATTAGGATAACTTTGCAGGCTGCTGCAATGTTAAATGCAGTGATGGCCTTGCATTAAAGTCATCTAGCGACCCACAGTGGGTGTTAAATGCATTAAATTAATTGCAATAATTTTGCAAAACCTCTCAAATGTTAAATGCAACAAATGCATCGCATTAGGATGACTTTTCAGGCTACTGCAATGTTAAATGCAGTGATCGCCTTGCATTAAAGAAATATTGCAACACCCTGCGATGTGAAATGCAATAATAATAATCCTGCAAAACCTCTCAAATGTTAAATGCGACTAATGCATCGTATTAGGATAACTTTGCAGGCTGCTGCATTGTTAAATGCAGCGCTGGCGTTGCATTAAAGCAATATTGCAACCCCCTGGGATGTTAAATGCAATAAAATTAATTGCAATAATTTTGCAAATCCTCTCAAATGTTAAATGCAATTAGGCTCCTGCAATGTTAAATGCAGCGCAGGCCTTGCATTAAAGCAAAATTGCAGCTGTTCTGGGGTATTAAACGCATTAAAATCATTGTAATAATCATGCAAAATCTCTCAAATTCCTGACATCCATCCACCCACCCACCGATCGATCAATAAATCAATCTTTGATTTATTCTTATTATTAATAATATAAATTATTAATACTATAGTATTATTATTGTATTTACTACCCCCGGCATCGCGTTAGGATGACTTTTCAGGCTGCTGCAATGTTAAATGCAGTGATCGCCTTGCATTAAAGAAATATTGCAACACCCTGCGATGTGAAATGCAATAATAATCCTGCAAAACCTCTCAAATGTTAAACGTGACTAATGCATCGTATTAGGATAACTTTGCAGGCTACTGCAATGTTAAATGAAGTGATGGCCTTGCATTAAAGTCATCTAGCGACCCCCAATGGATGTTATATGCATTAAATTAATTGCAATAATTTTGCAAAACCTCTCAAATGTTAAATGCAACAAATGCATCGCATTAGGATGACTTTTCAGGCTGCTGCAATGTTAAATGCAGTGATCGCCTTGCATTAAAGAAATATTGCAACACCCTGCGATGTGAAATGCAATAATAATCCTGCAAAACCTCTCAAATGTTAAACGTGACTAATGCATCGTATTAGGATAACTTTGCAGGCTACTGCAATGTTAAATGCAGTGATGGCCTTGCATTAAAGTCATCTAGCGACCCACAGTGGGTGTTATATGCATTAAATTAATTGCAATAATTTTGCAAAACCTCTCAAATGTTAAATGCAACAAATGCATCACATTAGGATGACTTTTCAGGCTGCTGCAATGTTAAATGCAGTGATCGCCTTGCATTAAAGAAATATTGCAACACCCTGCGATGTGAAATGCAATAATAATAATCCTGCAAAACCTCTCAAATGTTAAATGCGACTAATGCATCGTATTAGGATAACTTTGCAGGCTGCTGCATTGTTAAATGCAGCGCTGGCGTTGCATTAAAGCAGTATTGCAACCCCCTGGGATGTTAAATGCAATAAAATTAATTGCAATAATTTTGCAAATCCTCTCAAATGTTAAATGCAATTAGGATAACTTTGCAGGCTGCTGCAATGTTAAATGCAGTGATGGCCTTGCATTAAAGTCATCTAGCGACCCACAGTGGGTGTTAAATGCATTAAATTAATTGCAATAATTTTGCAAAACCTCTCAAATGTTAAATGCAACAAATGCATCGCATTAGGATGACTTTTCAGGCTGCTGCAATGTTAAATGCAGTGATCGCCTTGCATTAAAGAAATATTGCAACACCCTGCGATGTGAAATGCAATAATAATAATCCTGCAAAACCTCTCAAATGTTAAATGCGACTAATGCATCATATTAGGATAACTTTGCAGGCTGCTGCATTGTTAAATGCAGCGCTGGCGTTGCATTAAAGCAATATTGCAACCCCCTGGGATGTTAAATGCAATAAAATTAATTGCAATAATTTTGCAAATCCTCTCAAATGTTAAATGCAATTAGGTTCCTGCAATGTTAAATGCAGCGCAGGCCTTGCATTAAAGCAAAATTGCAGCTGTTCTGGGGTATTAAACGCATTAAAATCATTGTAATAATCATGCAAAATCTCTCAAATTCCTGACATCCATCCACCCACCCACCGATCGATCAATCAATCTTTGACTTATTCTTATTATTAATAATATAAATTATTATTACTATAGTATTATTATTGTATTTACTACCCCCGGCATCGCATTAGGATGACTTTTCAGGCTGCTGCAATGTTAAATGCAGTGATCGCCTTGCATTAAAGAAATATTGCAACACCCTGCGATGTGAAATGCAATAATAATCCTGCAAAACCTCTCAAATGTTAAACGGGACTAATGCATCGTATTAGGATAACTTTGCAGGCTGCTGCAATGTTAAATGCAGTGATGGCCTTGCATTAAAGTCATCTAGCGACCCACAGTGGGTGTTAAATGCAATAAAATTAATTGCAATAATTTTGCAAAACCTCTCAAATGTTAAATGCAACAAATGCATCGCATTAGGATGACTTTTCAGGCTGCTGCAATGTTAAATGCAGTGATCGCCTTGCATTAAAGAAATATTGCAACACCCTGCGATGTGAAATGCAATAATAATAATCCTGCAAAACCTCTCAAATGTTAAATGCGACTAATGCATCGTATTAGGATAACTTTGCAGGCTGCTGCATTGTTAAATGCAGCGCTGGCGTTGCATTAAAGCAGTATTGCAACCCCCTGGGATGTTAAATGCAATAAAATTAATTGCAATAATTTTGCAAATCCTCTCAAATGTTAAATGCAATTAGGATAACTTTGCAGGCTGCTGCAATGTTAAATGCAGTGATGGCCTTGCATTAAAGTCATCTAGCGACCCACAGTGGGTGTTAAATGCATTAAATTAATTGCAATAATTTTGCAAAACCTCTCAAATGTTAAATGCAACAAATGCATCGCATTAGGATGACTTTTCAGGCTGCTGCAATGTTAAATGCAGTGATCGCCTTGCATTAAAGAAATATTGCAACACCCTGCGATGTGAAATGCAATAATAATAATCCTGCAAAACCTCTCAAATGTTAAATGCGACTAATGCATCATATTAGGATAACTTTGCAGGCTGCTGCATTGTTAAATGCAGCGCTGGCGTTGCATTAAAGCAATATTGCAACCCCCTGGGATGTTAAATGCAATAAAATTAATTGCAATAATTTTGCAAATCCTCTCAAATGTTAAATGCAATTAGGTTCCTGCAATGTTAAATGCAGCGCAGGCCTTGCATTAAAGCAAAATTGCAGCTGTTCTGGGGTATTAAACGCATTAAAATCATTGTAATAATCATGCAAAATCTCTCAAATTCCTGACATCCATCCACCCACCCACCGATCGATCAATCAATCTTTGACTTATTCTTATTATTAATAATATAAATTATTATTACTATAGTATTATTATTGTATTTACTACCCCCGGCATCGCATTAGGATGACTTTTCAGGCTGCTGCAATGTTAAATGCAGTGATCGCCTTGCATTAAAGAAATATTGCAACACCCTGCGATGTGAAATGCAATAATAATCCTGCAAAACCTCTCAAATGTTAAACGGGACTAATGCATCGTATTAGGATAATTTTGCAGGCTGCTGCAATGTTAAATGCAGTGATGGCCTTGCATTAAAGTCATCTAGCGACCCCCAATGGATGTTATATGCATTAAATTAATTGCAATAATTTTGCAAAACCTCTCAAATGTTAAATGCAACAAATGCATCGCATTAGGATGACTTTTCAGGCTGCTGCAATGTTAAATGCAGTGATCGCCTTGCATTAAAGAAATATTGCAACACCCTGCGATGTGAAATGCAATAATAATAATCCTGCAAAACCTCTCAAATGTTAAATGCGACTAATGCATCGTATTAGGATAACTTTGCAGGCTGCTGCATTATTAAATGCAGCGCTGGCGTTGCATTAAAGCAGTATTGCAACCCCCTGGGATGTTAAATGCAATAAAATTAATTGCAATAATTTTGCAAATCCTCTCAAATGTTAAATGCAATTAGGATAACTTTGCAGGCTGCTGCAATGTTAAATGCAGTGATGGCCTTGCATTAAAGTCATCTAGCGACCCACAGTGGGTGTTAAATGCATTAAATTAATTGCAATAATTTTGCAAAACCTCTCAAATGTTAAATGCAACAAATGCATCGCATTAGGATGACTTTTCAGGCTGCTGCAATGTTAAATGCAGTGATCGCCTTGCATTAAAGAAATATTGCAACACCCTGCGATGTGAAATGCAATAATAATAATCCTGCAAAACCTCTCAAATGTTAAATGCGACTAATGCATCGTATTAGGATAACTTTGCAGGCTGCTGCATTGTTAAATGCAGCGCTGGCGTTGCATTAAAGCAATATTGCAACCCCCTGGGATGTTAAATGCAATAAAATTAATTGCAATAATTTTGCAAATCCTCTCAAATGTTAAATGCAATTAGGATAACTTTGCAGGCTGCTGCAATGTTAAATGCAGTGATGGCCTTGCATTAAAGTCATCTAGCGACCCACAGTGGGTGTTAAATGCATTAAATTAATTGCAATAATTTTGCAAAACCTCTCAAATGTTAAATGCAACAAATGCATCACATTAGGATGACTTTTCAGGCTGCTGCAATGTTAAATGCAGTGATCGCCTTGCATTAAAGAAACATTGCAACACCCTGCGATGTGAAATGCAATAATAATAATCCTGCAATACCTCTCAAATGTTAAATGCGACTAATGCATCGTATTAGGATAACTTTGCAGGCTGCTGCATTGTTAAATGCAGCGCTGGCGTTGCATTAAAGCAATATTGCAACCCCCTGGGATGTTAAATGCAATAAAATTAATTGCAATAATTTTGCAAATCCTCTCAAATGTTAAATGCAATTAGGCTCCGGCAATGTTAAATGCAGCGCAGGCCTTGCATTAAAGCAAAATTGCAGCTGTTCTGGGGTATTAAACGCATTAAAATCATTGTAATAATCATGCAAAATCTCTCAAATGTTCAATCCAACTAATGCATCGTACCATTAAAATCTTTATTGATGTACGGTTCTTCCTGACATCCATCCACCCACCCACCGATCTCAATCTTTGATTAATTCTTATTATTATTAATAATATAAATTATTATTACTATAGTATTATTATTGTATTTACTACCCCCGGCACGTAGCGGAACCTCCAGGGCAGGGAGGAGACTATCCGGCATGTGGAAGTGCTTTTGGGAAGTGTGTCTGATGTGTGTGGGTCTGTGTGTGTCTGTGTGTGTGTGGGTGTGTGTGTGGGTGTGTGTGGGTGTGGGTGTGTGTGTGGGTGTGTGGGTGTGTGTGTGGGTGTGTGTGTGGGTCTGTGTTTGGGTCTGTGTTTGGGTCTGTGTTTGAGTCTGTGTTTGGGTTTGTGTTTGGGTTTGTGTTTGGGTCTGTGTTTGGGTTTGTGTTTGGGTCTGTGTTTGTGTTTGTGTTTGGGTCTCCCCCCCTCTCCCTCTCCCCCAGCTCTCTCCCCCCCTCTCTCTCTCCCCCAGCTCTATCTCTCCCCCCCTCTCTCTCTCTCCCCCAGCAATAAAAAACAGACGTCACCCTAATTGTGTGCGTGTGTGTGTGTGTGTGTGTGTGTGTGTGTGAGCTGACTGACTTACCCCAGTCTAGTAGACACTCCGACACTCCAGCAGTTGTGACCAAGCTTGCGATGGCCATCTTTTATCTGCCTGCCTGCCTGCCTGCCACCCGCGCCAACCTGAAGGGCCCAAACACTTGTCTTACACTCAGCCCATAACAGATATTGATTAACCCCGTACATACATACATACTTATACGGAACAGGGATAAAGAATAAACAGGTGTCGTGCGTGTGTGTGCGCGCGCGTTATAAACAAGTGCTGTCTGTGAAAATTCTTTATTGGTGTACGGTTCCTCCTGACATCCACCCACCCACCCACCCACCCACCCACCGATCGATCAATCAATCTTTGATTTATTCTTATTGTTAATAATATAAATTATTATTACTATAGTATTATTATTGTATTTACTACCCCCGGCATCGCATTAGGATGACTTTTCAGGCTGCTGCAATGTTAAATGCAGTGATCGCCTTGCATTAAAGAAATATTGCAACACCCTGCGATGTGAAATGCAATAATAATCCTGCAAAACCTCTCAAATGTTAAACGTGACTAATGCATCGTATTAGGATAACTTTGCAGGCTACTGCAATGTTAAATGCAGCGATGGCCTTGCATTAAAGTCATCTAGCGACCCCCAATGGATGTTATATGCATTAAATTAATTGCAATAATTTTGCAAAACCTCTCAAATGTTAAATGCAACAAATGCATCGCATTAGGACGACTTTTCAGGCTGCTGCAATGTTAAATGCAGTGATCGCCTTGCATTAAAGAAATATTGCAACACCCTGCGATGTGAAATGCAATAATAATCCTGCAAAACCTCTCAAATGTTAAATGCGACTAATGCATCGTATTAGGATAACTTTGCAGGCTGCTGCAATGTTAAATGCAGTGATGGCCTTGCATTAAAGTCATCTAGCGACCCCCAGTGGGTGTTAAATGCAATAAAATTAATTGCAATCATTTTGCAAAACCTCTCAAATGTTAAATGCAACAAATGCATCGCATTAGGATGACTTTTCAGGCTGCTGCAATGTTAAATGCAGTGATCGCCTTGCATTAAAGAAATATTGCAACACCCTGCGATGTGAAATGCAATAATAATCCTGCAAAACCTCTCAAATGTTAAACGTGACTAATGCATCGTATTAAGATAACTTTGCAGGCTACTGCAATGTTAAATGCAGCGATGGCCTTGCATTAAAGTCATCTAGCGACCCCCAATGGATGTTATATGCATTAAATTAATTGCAATAATTTTGCAAAACCTCTCAAATGTTAAATGCAACAAATGCATCGCATTAGGACGACTTTTCAGGCTGCTGCAATGTTAAATGCAGTGATCGCCTTGCATTAAAGAAATATTGCAACACCCTGCGATGTGAAATGCAATAATAATCCTGCAAAACCTCTCAAATGTTAAATGCGACTAATGCATCGTATTAGGATAACTTTGCAGGCTGCTGCAATGTTAAATGCAGTGATGGCCTTGCATTAAAGTCATCTAGCGACCCCCAGTGGGTGTTAAATGCAATAAAATTAATTGCAATCATTTTGCAAAACCTCTCAAATGTTAAATGCAACAAATGCATCGCATTAGGATGACTTTTCAGGCTGCTGCAATGTTAAATGCAGTGATCGCCTTGCATTAAAGAAATATTGCAACACCCTGCGATGTGAAATGCAATAATAATCCTGCAAAACCTCTCAAATGTTAAATGCGACTAATGCATCATATTGGGATAACTTTGCAGGCTGCTGCATTGTTAAATGCAGCGCTGGCCTTGCATTAAAGCAATATTGCTACCCCCTGGGATGTTAAATGCAATAAAATTAATTGCAATCATTTTGCAAAACCTCTCAAATGTTAAATGCAATTAATGCAACGCATTAGAACAACTTTGCAGGCTCCTGCAATGTTAAATGCAGCGCAGGCCTTGCATTAAAGCAAACTTGCAGCTCTTCTGGGGTATTAAATGCATTAAAATCATTGTAATAATCATGCAAAATCTCTCAAATGTTCAATGCAACCAATGCATCGTATTATGATAACATTGCACACTGCTGCAAAGTTAAATGCAGTGATGGCCTTGCATTAAAGAAATATTGCAGCCTCCTGGCATGTTTAATGCAATAAAATTAATTGCAATAATCATGCAAAACCACTCAAATGTTAAATGCAACTGATGCAACGCATTAAAATAACTTTGCAGGCCACTGCAATGTTAAATGCAGCGCTGGCGTTGCATTAAAGCAATATTGCAAC
>NW_027601529.1:0-124000 GCF_053455715.1 Rhinoraja longicauda | reverse complement strand
TTTATTTATCCCAGGAGGGAAATTGATCAGCCAACTGTCATAAAACACAACAAGGTACATAAAAACATTAAATTAAAGTAATAAGTGGAAAGTCTGGGATTGGGGGTGTGCAAAGCTTGGGGGGGGGGGGGGAAGGAAGTCGGTCTACCCCACGACAGAGGGGAAAGGAGTTGTACAGTTTGATAGCCACAGGGAAAAAAGGATCTCCTGTGGCATTCCATGCTGCATCTTGGTGGAACCAGTATGTTGCTGAAGGTAATCCTCAGGTTGACAATTGTGTCATGGGGGGGTGAGCTCTATTGTCCATGATGTTCCACAGTTTGAGGAGCATCCTCCCCTCCAAGACCATCTCCAATGAATCCAACTCCACTCCCAGGATGGAGCCTTCCTTCCTGCTGAGCTTATTGATTCTGTTGGCATCTGAGGCCTTCACCCTGCTACCCCAGCAAACAACAGGGTATAAAATGGCACTGGCCACCACCGATTGATAGAACATCTGCAGCATCTTACTGCAGACATTGAAAGAGCGTGGGCGGACCGCCATGAGGGAAGGGGAAGAACAATGGAGGACCCAGCGTGGGGAGATCGTCATGAGGGAGGGAGTGGAAAAAAAACCTAAATTAAACCTCACTGACTCTTGGAAATCCCTGGAAGTAGAAGAGTGCACAATCTCACAATCTCACAAATATCCATATAGCACCTCCTGACCCTCTGCAGCTCCCCAGCAGCTTCATCAACCACCTCGGAGCAGCCTAGCAGAAGGAAGATTCCTGAATCCAAAGGGACTGGCACAGACAAAGATGTTTGTTACTTTAAACCCCACAGGGGAACAAGAGTGCCCCCCAGTGGAAATGTTGTATATTTCATTCTTTTTAAAACCGTTTTCAAACATTTATCAATTAAAACATCAGAATCAAATTACAGATTTTCAAATTATATCCCTTGTGATATTAAAGAGACACATAAAATATCACGGCATCTCCAAGTTCTAGGGTCCAGATGTTTCAGGTGCGAGAGTGAGGAATGTGAAAGAGGTGGGGAGTTGCTTTCTGATTGGGGGGGAAGGTCACAGCTGCATTTAGAGGAGACATCCTGGAGGGTTCATCCACTGAGGCAATATGAGTAGAGTTTAAGAATAAGACAGGTGTAATCACTATGATGGGGTTATATTAAACGTCCCCCAATAGCCAGCAAGAGGTAGAGGAATAGGCAGGTTATGGAAAGGTATAAAAACAACAGAGTTGTTGAAGTAGTGACTTTAACTTCCATGATCTTGACTGGGATTTCCTCAGTGCCGAAGGTTTAGAATGCGGTAGAAATTGGTAGGTGCATCCAGCAGGATTTATTGACACAGTGCATATCCAACCAGGAAAAGGGGCATACTAGACCTTATATTAGAAAATATGCCTGGCCAAGTGACTGGAGTTTTAGTGGGAAAGCACTTTTAAGAAACTATGATCATAACTCTATAAGCTTTCAGATAGTTATAGATAAAGATAAGACTTGACCACAGGGGTAAGTGTTAAAATGGGGAAAGGTTGATATAGTAGTAATAGGCAGGAGCTGGGGAGTGTAGATTGGGAGCAGCTCTAAATGTTTACGTTTACGTCTGACGTGGGTCTTAAAGACCAGCAGGTCAGAATTCAGGACCAACATATTCTTGTGTATAAGAAAGACAAGAATGGCAAGGTTCCAGACCTTGATGATGGAAAAACTAAAATGAAAACTAAAATGAAAAACTAAAACTAAATCATATGTAAGATGTAAAAAGATATAATCAGACAGGGATCTTGGGAAAATAAAAGAAGAAAGAAACATCTTAAGCAGGGAATCAGGTGGGTAGAAAACAGGCATGAATTGACCTTCGCAAATAGGATTAAAGAAAATCCCAAGACATTTATACATACATTATAAACAAGAGGGTAATGAGAGAGGGTAGGTCATTTCAAGGACAACAGTGGGAATGTATACCTGCAGCTAGATAAGGTAAAGGATATATTTCTAAGAAAAGGGAATTGTTTGCAAAGCCATCATTTCTCTCCATCCCAAATTATTGTTCAAAAGAGCCACATTCTTGAACTGCTGCAGTCTTTCTGGTCAATGTGGTCGCACAATACAATTGGGCTGGGAGTTTCAGGATTTAGACAAAGTGGTGATGAAGGAATATTGAGATATTTCCAAGTAAGGGTGGTGAGTGAATTGGAGGGCAACCCACGGTTAGTGCCATTGCCTTGACTCTAGTGCCCTTAATCTTCCTCGTGGTAGGTGCTGTTAGAATTTTCCATTACTTCTAAAGGTTAACTCCATACACGTGGGTACTTGTTGGAGTTAAGTTACAACATTGTGACAATGTATTAGGTCAGTAGTACAATATCATTTGATACCAGTCCACACTAACATTAGCAGTGTTATGGTGTTGTTAGTTAGGATTGTAGCTTGCATGCCAACATGAAGCAAGTGTAAAATGGTGATGAATTTTCACAATGCTGCCTGACAGATGAAGTCAAAGGTTTTAGTGAAGCCAAAGTGATCATCAGGGTTGCATGAATACAGTGGCTGGTGCAGTTCACTACATTTTCTTGGAAACGTTGCACAATGATGATCATGTCCACTGCAGACACAAGAGAGACTGCCGATGTTGGAATCTGGAGCAACAAATGATCTGCTGGAGAAACTCAAAGGGTTGAGTAGCATCTCAAAGGTTTTCTTTATTATACACTGTAACAAGCTGCAGTGAAATACTTTTTTTTGCCTTCATATCAGCAAGACTATCACCATGCAAAAGCACAATCCCCCGATTAGTACAGAATGTACAGAACAGCCCACTGAGTCAAAGTTGCTATTTTGGCACCATTTTACAGTCACAACTGCAGCTGGCCACAAAGGCCCATCACCTCCAGTCTGGTCATCCTGCGGACCATCATCCCTCTCTTTGCACGGCCTCTCTAACTTTAAGTAATCCTTGCATCCCCTCTCTCTCCACCCCTCCCCCATTCTAGTTTCACTGGTATCCTGGTGAGTTTTATTGTCTGTATAACCCATTTTCCCACAGGTAACAATGGACTGCATCTTTGATCACCGAGCAAGGCTCGGTGCTGGGACCGCAGCTATTTACAATATACATTAATGACTTAGATGAAGGGATTAAAAGTAACATTAGCAAATTTACGGATGACACAAAAGCTGGGTGGCAGTGTGAACTGTGAAGAGGATGCTATGAGGATGCAGGGTGACTTGGACAGGTAGTGTGAGTGGGCAAATGCATGGCAGATGCAGTTTAATGTGGATAGGTGTGAGGTTATCCACTTTGCTGGTAAGAACAGAAAGGCAGATTATTATCTGAATGGTGTCTGAATGGTGGGGAAGTACAAAGAGATCTGGGTGTCCTTGTTCATCAGTCACTTAATGTTAGCAGGCAGGTACAGCAGGCAGTGAAGAAAGCTCATGGCATGTTGGCCTTTATGACAAGAGGAGTTGAGTATAGGAGCAAAGAGGTCCTTCTGCAGTTGTACAGGGCCCTAGTGAGACCGCACCTGAGGTACTGTGTGCAGTTTTGGTCTCCAAATTTGAGGAAGGACATTCTTGCTATTGAGGGAGTGCAGCATAGGTTCACTATGTTAATTCCCGGAATGACGGGACTGTCGTATGTTGAAAGATGAGCGACATGACTTGTATACACTGGAATTTAGAAGGATGAGAGGGGATCTTATTGAATCATATATGATTATTAAGGGGTTGGGCATGTTAGAGGCAGGAAACATGTTCTCAATGTTGGGGGAGTCCAGAACCAAGGGCCACAGTTTAAGAATAAGGGGTAGACCATTTAGAACGGAGATGAGGGAAAACTTTTTCAGTCCGATAGTTGTAAATTTGTGGAATTCTCTGCCTCAGAAGGTAGTGGAGGCCAATTCGCTGGAATGCTTTCAAGAGAGAGCTAGATAGAGCTCTTAATGATAGTGGAGTCAGGGGATATAAGGAGAAGGCGGGAACTCGTTTCCTTTTCCCTTGACTCTCAGTCTGAAGAAGGATCTCGACCCAAAACGTCATCCATTCCAGAGATGCTGCCGATCCTGAAAGGATTGTGTCAATCCTTAGTGGGTCTATTCAATTAGTCCAACTTCCCTAGTGTTTCCCATCACCCTGTATTTTCCCTCAAGGATTTATGCATTTGCGTTCTCAAACTAGAGTTGGATCCTCTTCCAAACTAAACCTTTTCTAAGCACTGCATTCCAAATCATTAAAGCTAGTTGCTTAAATATCTGTTTCTTCATGTAGCCTCTGATTATTTTGCCAGTGACCTTTACCTGTTTCATGATCTTCTACTCCAAAAGCTACATTCCCCTTTATGACTCTGTCAGCACAATTCATAATTTTGAAAGCCTCCATCAAATCTCCTCATAGCTTTTCTATTCAAAAGAGAATAACCCCAAAGACTCCATTATGTCCACATTCCCTCAAGGAAACATAGAAACATAGAAAATAGTTGCAGGAGTAGGCCATTTGGCCCTTCGAGCCAGCACCACCATTCAATATGATCATGGCTGATCATCCAAAATCAGTACTCCGTTCCTGCTTTTTCCCCATATCCTTTGATTCTGTTAGCCGGAAGAGTATATCAAACTCTCTCTGGTACCATCTCCGGTACCATGTTATAGTAAATCACTTCTGTGCCTTATCCAAGGCCTTTGTATTCTTCCAAACGTGTGTTGCACAAAATTAAAGATCATAGGTGTTTTACAAAGGTTTGATATCATTTCCTTGCTCACCATTGTTAGAAACATTTATAATGATATTCTTAATTTGTCCTGTCCACTGCAAAGATTTAGATTGAGACTCATCCAGGTTCTTTGATTCTGCACAACTTGAAAAGTTAATCCATTTAGTTTTTCTTTTATTTTCTCAACATTCCAACCAAAATGGGTTAAATTTAACCAGCTGCTTTTATCAATTTCTCTGTGTCTTCCTGACCACCATCCAACTCCATTATTGAGTTCCATGCTAGCTCAGACATTGGATTTATGCTTTGTGTTTTTGAGTAAATATTGAATTGAATTGAATGGAATTGAATCCATTTTATTTGCCAAATATGTATACATACAAGGAATTAATACTATATTTAAAGAGTAAGGGTCCTCATAAACCTTCAGGAAAGCACAGCATACTCCCATACAGTTCAAAAACTGGCATTTATTGTAATCCTTTTTGTTTGTCTTGGTTTCCTAAGTCAACCTTGTATTCATATTGCTATTGCCAGTCTGTATCACTACTATCCTGTCATCTCGCAAAGTCCAACAAAAATTCTCAAATTTTCAGGTTCTTTGGGATAGTTGCCCTTTGTTATAACAGGCTCTCTCGTGAGAATGCAGATTGTACCCTCTACAGTGCCCTCCATAATGTTTGGGACAAAGACCCATTATTTATTTATTTGCCTCTGTACTCCACAATTTAAGAATTGTAATAGAAAAAATCACATGTGGTTAAAGTGCACATTGTCAGATTTGAATAAAGGCCATTTTTATACATTTTTATTTCACCATGCAGAAATTACAGCTGTGTTTATACTGCTGTAATTACTGCTTTTAATGGATTAGTTAATTATGCCACTGCTTACTGAATTTAATTGTATACTTGGGGCTGATTTCCAGTCTATGTCTAATTTTAATTTATCTTGCTCTTTCTTTTCAAAAGAAAAGGTCTTGAATTGACCATTTTCAAATATACAACAATGGAAAATCATATTTTCTGGGATTTCTGCTTATTCTCCAGGTGTTTTGAATGCTTCCCATCATTTTGTATTCCTTTCTTTAACTTAATTTCTTATTTTTTATTAATTTGTTTAATTGTCCCTTTTTTATTTATACATCTCTGATATCACCTACCATGCCTATCCTCTATTGTAGCAAACCATCCATAAAATGTGACCAGAACCAAAACAACAATAACTTAAATATTTTTAAATGTTGTTTAAGATTAAGTTTGCAGATACATGTCAGAGGGAGAGAGAAAGAGAGAAGGGAAGTGAGAGAGAAAAAGCTTTTTGCTATTTGTGTTTTCTTAAATTACATCACAAAATGCAATCATTCTCTGTTTTTGCTGGAAATTAGGATATGCAAAGTTGGACAAGATTATTAAATAAGCGAAGAATAAATATTCAAACTCATTTAGGAATTAAAGTTATCGTCAATAGTCACAGCATGAGATTGTCAGTTAATTACTTATTCACATTAGTGAAAACTAAAACGTTCCAGCTTACCTTCAAATTTGATCATTTCATTCGAAACAGTTTCAGAATTATAATTATAATTTTTCCTCATTGCCGATGAATTTGGTGCTCGGATGGTGCAACAGCTCTTTCACAACTCCTGCAGCTACCGAGTAAGCCATTACATTCAGATTTATATTCAATTGAGTGTAATTTAATCTAAATCCTCACTACCCTGATTTAGTTTTAATGAGTTGAGTGAAAGGATACACGCAGGCTGGATTTCATGTCAATTGAAAATGAAAGTGGCTTCTGAATAATTTATCTGGCTCTCTCTAATCCATTGCTGAATTTACAATAGGCAGCACATGGTCTATTTCTTTACTTTTACCACATTGCTTTTGTTTTGGAGTGAACCTGAAATTCATCATAAATTCTACATAACTCCCACATTAACTTCAGTGGAAATTGGGCATAATATTTCTGAGGCGAGGGCATGGATAAACTGACCCATGATTTGCCATCTCCAGAAATTCATGATCGGCAAGGTAGGTCTGAATGAATGGTACCAGGAGACACACCATGGGTTTGACATCTCTATTCAGGAGCTCTTGCATTTTTGGCCTCAGGCCAGTTGTTAATAAAAAAATATATAAACTTCTGGAAAAGTGCTATAACCAAACTTGCAGCAAATACGTATTTAACCTTACCTTGAAGCGGGACACGAGTTTCAAGCAAAGCCAATGAAGCGGGACACGAGTTTCAAGCAAAGCCAATGAAGCGGGACACGTGTCAAGCGAAGTTTTCTTTATTCCTCAAGAACCGTACAGCTCCCCAAACCCCCAACCAGTTCAACTCCTCCTGGAACTCCACTACCAACTGCCACTCCTCCCCATTCCAAGTTCTGTGACCACACCCCCCTGAGCCGAGGGTTCGCACCACGCGTGGCTCACCACCAGGGGAGGGGCTGCCATAACCTATTTTAAATGGGGTCAGGTTGTTTTATAGTAAAGGAATAATTGTGGCCCATAAATACAAAAATTAACTAAACAGGAGAAGGCCTTTAGTCAGAGGTTAGTTAATATGTGCAACTCATTGCCTCAGAGGGCTGTGGAGGCCAAGTCACAGCAGGCACTGAAGAAAGCTAATGGCATGTTAGCCTTCTTAACGAGAGGATTTGAGTATAGGAGCAACGAGGTCCTTCTGCAGTTGTACAGGCCCCTGGTGAGACCACACCTGGAGTATTGTCTCCTAATTTGAGTTTTGGTCTCCTAATTTGAGGAAGGACATTCTTGCTATTGAGGGAGTGCAGCGTAAGTTCACGAGGTTAATTCCTGGGATGGCGGGACTGTCATATGATGAAAAAATGGGGTGACTGGGCTTGTATTCACTGGAATTTAGAAGAATGAGAGGGGATCTTATAGAAACATATAAAATTATTAAAGGATTGGACACGTTAGATGCAGGAAACATGTTCTCGATGTTGGGGGAATCCAGAACCAAGGGTTACAGTTTAAGAATAAGGGGTAGGTCACGTAGGACTGAGATGAGGGGAAAAAATTCACACAGAGAGTTGTGAATTTGTGGAATTCTCTGCCATAGAAGGCAGTGGAGGCCAATTCACTGGATGCATTCAAATGAGAGTTAGATAGAGCTCTTCGGGCTAGCGGAATCAAGGGATATGGGAAGAAGGCAGGAACGGTGTAATGATTGTGGATGATCAGCCATGATCACATTGAATGGCAGTGCTGGCTCGAAGGGCTGAATGGCGTACTCCTGCACCTATTGTCTAGGTATCTATGTAAGTCAGTAGATATTTTTAAGGCAGAGATAGACAAACTCTTGATTAGAACAGGTCAAGGGTTATGGGGAGAAGGCAGGAAAATGGGATTAGGAGGCAAAGATCAGCCATGATTGAATGGCGGAGTAGACTCGAATGGCCTAATTCTACTATAACGTGAACGTGAAAAGAGTGGCTATTGTGCATTTGGTGGTTTAACCACCTCTTTTTTCGCTGATCCCTGACAATTTGATAGGCAGATACAGAGATGCAGCATAGAAACAGGATCTTCGGTCCACGTTAACCACCAACCACCCATTTACCCTAATCCTACACCAATTTAATCCAACTTTATTCTCTCCAGACTGTCATCCACTCCCCCCAGATTCTGCCACTCACAGACGTGGGGCAATTTACAGCGGTCAATTAACTACCAACCAACCCGCACATCTTGGAATGTGGGGGGAAACCAGTGCACTCATAGGAAACCCACATGGTCACAGTGAGAATATGCAAACTCCACACAGACAGCACCCAAAATCAGGATCATACCCGGATCTCTGCCGTTGCAAGGCAGTGGCTCTACCAACTGCACCACTGTGCCTCCCTGTTCACGAGGCTCTGAAAATCACAGAAAAGTAACAACTGATTCCAACAAGTCTGAATAAATCCCCAAAAGCTGTGAAAATATAAGTTAAAGCCCATAACAGAGAAAGAGAAGATATCTGAGACGTAGTGTCAAATATGACGTCAAATTAGTGCAAACTCTCACCTCACATAATGGCAGATCATCAGATAGTAAGAACTCTGGTCTGTCATCTTGCACAACCAGTGATAATTCAACCATAGTCCATTTTTAATCTAAACACATACAGTTTTACAACTTTCCAGTGGCTGATCCATACAGGAAAGCAAAATGGGTTCTTAAAGACTAGCTGAGCATCGATGAGAATTGGGGCCTCTTGATTGTGTGGCAACTTGGTTTTATAATAGGCACTGGGATATATTTCTGTCTGTTACTTTTTGGGAACTATGGCTTTATTTTTTTATTCATGTGATGTCAACTTCAGTGATGGCCAGCATTAACTGTCAATAACTAAGTGGCAGTAATCTTTCTTCTTCAACCTTTGCACTGCTTGTTCTGCAGATATTCCCAGAGTGCTGTTATATAGAGAGTTCCTGGATATGGACACAATGACAAGGACCAAGATACTTCCATGTCAACACGACATGCAACCTGGAAGGAAACCTGCAGATGATAACACATCTCCTAACCATATCCTTCTGGATGAAAAGGGTCACGGATTTGGGAGCTGCTGTGGAGGCCTCGATAGAGTGGATGTGGAGAGGATGTTTCCACCAGTCGGAGTCTAGGACCAGAGGCCAGAGTCTCAGAATTATAGGACGTTTCTTTAGGAAAGAGATGAGAAATAATTTCTTTAGTCAGAGGGTGGTGAATCTGTGGAATTAATTCCCACAGAAGGCTGTGGAGGCCAAGTCAAAAGATATTTTTAAGGCAGAGAAGATAGATTCTTAATTAGTATGGGTGCATGGGCTTGTGAGAAGGCGGCAGGAGAAAGGGGTTAAGAGGGAAGGATAGATCAGCCATGATTGAATGGCTGAGTAGACTTGATGGGCCAAATGGCCTAATTCTGTGCCTGTCACTTATGAACTTATGAAACAATGTTGATGTAGTGCATCTTGAAGGTGGTGCATATTACAGCCAATATGCACAATGGTGGATGAGGTGACTATCAAGTGGAAAGCTTCATACTCCATGTTGGTGAGCTGCAAGAGTATTGTTGGCATTTGCTGATCCAAGCAAGAGCAGAGTATTTTATCACAATTGTGACTTGTGGCTAATAGATGGTAGAATTATTATTTTGGAAATCATAGATTGTTTCGCTTCCAAGAATGAATGAATCATAGATGATGAGACATTCAGGAATATTAATTTCACTTAATCTCACAAGAAAAAATAGTTAGTCCTTTTTTGTTTGGGATGATGCACCATGGTATACTGTAGTCCATGGCACTGTGCTCCATGGTATACTGTAGTCCATGGCTCTGTGCACCATGGTATACCTTACTCCATGGCACTGTGCACCATGGTATACTGTAGTCCATGGCACTGTGCACCATAGTATACTGTAGTCCATGGCACTGTGCAGCATGGTATACCTTACTCCATGGCACTGTGCTCCATGGTATACCTTACTCCATGGCACTTTAATCCATAATATAGGGTAGTCCATGGCACTGTGCGCCACGGTATACTGTAGTCTATGACACTGTGCGCCATGGTATACTGTAATCCATTGTACTATACACCATGATATACTATAGTCCATAGTATGTACCCTATGATATACTGCAGTACCTGGTATATACACATGGTATACTATTGCCGATGGTACTATACAAAATGGCATACTGTAGTCCATGGGACTGTGCAACATGGTGTATGACAATCAATGGTACTATACGCCATGGCATACTGTAGTCCAGTAGTCCATGGTAATGTACATCATGGTATACTGTAGTCCATGGGACTATGCACCATGATATACCATAGTCCATGGGACTGTGCACCATGGTATACTGTAGATGAGAACTGTGGTCTTTTCCAGGATAGTAGCTCAGCACAGGTGTAACAATGTCCAAGTAGTAATCAGAGTGCATAGTGTTGCATTGAAGCCTTACAGCTTCAGTGACGTGGGTTCAATCCTGACCTCAATTGCTCTCTGGGAGGTGTTAGCATGATCTCTCCATGAATGTCTTGGTTTCCTCTCGGTGCTCCATTTTCAACCAATACAAGTGGCGCTAGATTAATTGTTTTCTTCTAAATAACTCCTTAATGAGTGTTAATGGCAAAACCATCCAAGGAAGTTGATGGACATGTGTGAGAGAGAATACATTGCTGTAATACAGGAAAGTAAAGAAAGGGTTTGTTTCCCTGGTCACCTGCACAGATCTGACTAAATTTTTCTTCATCATGACAGGGTAAGTTTTATTATGGAATAGACAATTAAAACTACAGTATGAAGCTATGATTTACTTGTGTAGGCCACCAGGCTGTTCAATAATATTTTCTTCCTAACATTTACTGTAACTGTCCAAAGATTTCATTAGGGTAGGCCTGGAGGAGGGAAGCCCTCAAGGATAGTGTGTGATCAACCATAGAAAGGTGGGAACAGGAGCAGGCAATATATTCACTCGGTCTGCTATTCAATGAGGCCTGTGTCCTAAATCCCTTTACCTACCTCATTCCTGGAAGTCCAGACTCTGATTTTTAGAAATCAGCCCTTATCATAAATTCCAAACCACTCAGAAATTACACAGCAATTTAATTAATCCAGTATTTTACTCCCATAACTCCTAAAATCTGCCAAAAGCTTTGATTTCTAGGAATGGAGTGATAGTATGGAGAAGAAAATCTAGATTTGCTCTTTCACCTGTGAACTAATGCTGATTCTGAGTAACATTCAAATTAAAAGGTACTGAATGCAAGGTGTTCTTAATTGTTTCAAAGAAATATGCAACACTGTCACTAAAACTGCCCATTTCAGAAAATTAATAAACAAAATTAAATAATTTTTAATTTCCTCCTTTCAAATTTCCTGAAATATATTGCCATCATCTTATAAATAAACATAATGCATGGTACAACTTAGATAGAGTCAGCTAAACATTTATTGGTAGAATTGTGTGGCAAAAACAATAAAAATAATCTACATTGGACTAAATGTCAGGTCAAATTGACAGGGGAATATTTTAATTAGTTGCTAGATTTTAATTTATGAACCAAATTATACGGAACACTAAACTGAAATAGATGTGATTAATGGAAAAAGATAAAGTCTTCTTTGTTCTTTTAATATTTGATCAGCATTTAGATAATTAGGGCGGAATGTGGGGTGATATAATATTGGTTAACTGCTCCGAAGACAGCCACATTCGCTATCAACAATATATTAAATGGTAAATATAATTTTAGTTAACTTTTAACTTTTAGTTAATTTTAGTTAAGCACGTGCCTTCACAGCCTCCACTCCTCATAAGGGATAGGAGTAGAATTAGGCCATTCGGCCCATTAAGTCTGCTCCGCCATTCAATCATGGTTGATCTAGTTCTCCCTCCTAACCCAATTCTCCTGCCTTCTCCCCATAACCTCTGACACTTGTACTAATCAAAAATGTATCTATTTTTGCCTTAAAAATATCCACTGACTTGACCTCTACAGCCTTCTGTGGCTGCTAGTATTAGAAGTTCCATTTCTCATTTCTACAAAGATCATGGACAACTTTCTTGGCATTCATTAGTAATGATTACACTTCCCATAATCTCTAACTCATAGTTGGTCTCACGACACTTAATCTGTTCTGATATTCCTTTAACCTTTTCTTTCAATGTAAATCTTGACTGATGCCATTTTTGTCCCTCAACTACTAATCCTTGAAATTAAATAAATACTCACAAATACCAACTGACAATTAGTTCCAGATTGTTTTTATGCCATCTTGTATCTATGGTCACTTATTCTAGACACCTCCATTGCTCAAAATACTCAATATATTTTGTATTCTATGTATATGTGTTATGTGCTATCCATTCATAATTTTATACCTTTCTAGAACACTGTCCTGTAATCGGCCACTTTAAGATGGGCGGCACAGTGGGTGACCATGTGGATGCCACCGTGGTGCAGCGGTAGAGTTGCTATCTAACAGCGCCAGAGACACGGGTTCGATCCTGACTATGTATCTGCATGGAGTTTGTACGTTCTCCACGAAACTGTATGGGTTTTCTCCAGATGCTCTGGTTTCTTCCCACATTCAAAAGAGATGCATGTTTGTAGGTTAATTGGTCATTATAAATTGTTCCTAGTGTGCAGGATAAAACTAATGTATGGGGTGATTGTTGGTTGGCGCGGACTCAGTAGGCCGAAGATGTCACCCAGATTTCACAATATTAGCAACACATTACACAGCTTAACTATACTTTTATCGGCTACATTATTTTACTCTATAATGGACATTCCCTATGATGTACAAATTCCACCCCCCCCCCCCCCCCCCTCCCCACCACCACCTTTTCTGCTATTTAGAATAACGTTTTTTCTCTCGTTATCAGTTTTGAAGAAGGGTACTCAACCTGAAACATAACTGTTTCTCTTTGCATAGATGCTGACTGACCTCCTGAGTTTCTTTCCAGCAATTTCTGTTTTTATTTCAGCTTTCATCTGGAATTCTTTTTGATTTTTGTCGTCCATTATAAAGCTCTGTTTGCTTAACATTATTTTTAAACTGCATAGAAGTAGGATTTTGATGCCATATTGCCTTTGGTATTATTGAGTTATAAGAAATTTGAACCTCATTAAGTCTTGCCACAAATACAATGGCAAGAGTTTAGTAGATTACTATATTTCAAATGTTATTGCTTTCCATTTTTAACCTTGTAAGAACTATAAAGAATGCAGAACGGCTTATGACAACTGAAACCTACTGAATTTTTTTTTTAAGTAAATGAATTGAATACACAAATCCAGCCTTTTGTTTTTTCAGTCATTTCTGCCTTCCTGATTTTAGATACTTATGCTTCTCAGTTTTACGTTCTTCCCATGGGTCTGCTCCTGGCACCTAATAGCTTTTAGAGTATCTCCTCACAGCTATCGATGCCAATCTAATATCCTAGTATTACAGGAACAAAAATGTACTTTAAATTTCTACATACCTACTGAGTCCATTTAATGCATCCTCAGAGCTTTTTCTCATTTTCCAAAAATAGTAAACTAACACTTAGTTTTAGATTTTATCAAATAAATGTAAAGAGCACATGGTGAAGTAAGCATGGGGGGGGATCATTTTATCCACCATAGTGTAAGTTAAATGAAGAGGAATCAAAATTCTTTTTTACATTTCTCCCAATTTTATTTTCACTACCCAGTCAGTAACAATTTCTCGCTTTACTCAAGGATTAATGATGTAAAAAATGTTCCTCTGTGGATAAAATCGATACCTTCTAAGATGTCTAAGTGTGACAGACATAAATAAATCCACAGAAGGAGTTGTAAAGCTAAATTATACTACTAGCTGGCAGATTAATTCGGCTATCCCCAATAATGTGATAATCAAAGCCACTGAGCTGCCTGCAGCTGCTGATATTTGTTCCAAGACAAATTCATTACTGTCTAATTTTTATTTGGCTTTCATTCTTGTTTGGAATTAATTGAAGCAGTGCTGAGAAAAGCCCAATCAATTAGTGCGATGTTGTAGTTTAATCCCATCCATGACTAGATAAGTTAATGACATATTAATGACTATTGTGCACATTCAGGATAGGCTGCATGATCATTTCTGGTCACTGATGTTTTTTTCCGTTATTGGGATGCATCACAGCATGCTTTGGGAATAGCTCCATCCAAGACCGCAAGAAATTGCAGAGAATTGTGGTGCAGCACAGACCATCACACAAACCAACCTCCCTTGCATTGGCTCCATTTACACTTCACGCTGCCCTGGCAAGGCCATCAGCATAATAAAGGATGAGTCTCACCCTGGTCACTCCCTCTTCTCCTCTCTCATCAGGCAAGAGGTATAGAAGTGTGAAAATGCACACCTCCATGTTCAGGGACAGTTTCTTCCCAGTTGCTATCAGGCAACTAAACTATCCTACCACAAAAAAGAGTAGTCCTGAGCTACCATCTACCTCATTGGAAATCCTCGGGACTCGGTAAAGTTTAATTGGACTTTACTGGACTTTATCTTGCATTAAATATTATTCACTTCGTCATGTATCTGCACACTGTGAATAGCTCAATTGTAATCATGTATTGTCTTTCTGCTGACTGGTTAGCAAACAACAAAAAGCTTTTCACTGTACCTCGGTACACGTGACAATAAACTAACCTAACCTAAACTAATCCAAACTATGTAGATTTCCACACTGTTGGTGTAGAAAATATACTGACATATTGTGTAAGGAGATATAGATTTTTTTCAACATTGTTTAATTACATAGGGATGGTCCCTCCTTGAGGAGAATGATGGGAGCAGGCCTGCCTTTTCTGATACACATGGAAGGTTTTCTGCCCCTATGACTCCCAACATCACCTCATGGTGTGCAAGGCAATTCTCCTGACATTTATCTGGTTGATTTAATCTATTTGCCTCACTCTTCCCTGCTGTCTTTTGTCTCCTCTATTGCAGCTAAAGTGTATATTACTGCTTGGGTTCCAGAAGGGCTAACAAGTGTTCTCTGATTGTTGCACAAAGTATAGGGAGCTACATTAATACAGTTATAAAATATTTTTTGGCCAAATCTGTGATATTTTGCAAGAGCAGCACAGTGGCGCAGTGGTAGAGTTGCTGCCTTACAGCACCAGAGACCCGGGTTCAATCCTGACTACGGATGCTGTCTGTATGGAGTTTGTACATTCTCTCTGTGACCGCAAAGCTGCCAGAACTTTGCAGCAGATTGTCTCTGGGGTTCATTAAAAGTAAGTGCGGATTTAGCACATAGATCAACACCAAGCTGACCCACCAGTAGCAGCAAGCTCTCTGCCATTACTATGGAGATTTACTTCTGTGTAGACAGTCAGTTTACAGCATTTATCAGGCACAAGAACTTCAACTGCTTCTAAATTTGCAGCATTTCCATTGCTATGGACTAAAAGAGTATTTTTTAGGTTTATATTCAAATAAGTAGAAAATATTGGACCATCTCATATGCTAAGATCCTATTAGCAATGCCTGTTAAAAAACAATTTATATTGTAAATAAAATGTAATTTTAACTCTGATTTGATGCATGCAATTTATCTCTTGGATTGTACTTGAATGATGTTCTTTATTCACAAGAAGTAATTAAAATCTATTGTAAAATTTTAAGATTTATTGATTGGTTTTAACCACAGTAAATCATCAGTCCCATGCATTGCATCAGTCTCTCTATCCCCATCATCTATAAGCTGCGCCACCTCTTGGCATCCGTGGTCGAGCTCCATAATATTGATGTGGTCCAGGATACCGTGGTTGGCCTGGCAGCTGGCCAGGGTTTCTTGGCCTTGGTGGTCGAGTGACAGCTACCCGTGGTGGAGCAACTAGTCTCATTCCCCTGTCGCTGGGTAGACAAGCACTAGGAGTTGAAGGCTGGTTAGAAGAATTAACACCATTTGGTCTCTCGTCCACCTGACCAACAGCTGCACGCCTGGTACCTGCATGGAAAACAGGGATTTAGGTGTTCTTTACTCAAAAATACTTTTCAAATGCATTCACCTTCCTCAAAAATTGAAAAGGAATATATTATTAATCTATACCAATTAAAGAATCACCTGCTCTTGTTTCTCTTCTCTACACTCCCTCTACCTCCCACTCACTGTAGCAAACATTTCCTCTGGATATCTCCCTCCTGTTGGGTGCCTCCTATTTCTTACTCATTGGATATATTATTTGAAGATATGATGATATATTTCACATTTGCATTGACAATGTGTTGCTCAACACTATCGGCACCTCACTCAATCCCTTTTCTGACTGATTTGTCACACTCCTTTTACAAACCAATGATGGATGAACTGACATTTCCAACTTAATACGAAAATAATCACATTCACTTTCTTCACTCCACTCTGACCATTGTTTTCTCTGGTCTCCCTGGCCACTGTTTGATTTAGAAATGGACTGTCACCATCCTTGGCATTGTATCTGATCACAAACCAAGCTTCCGATCACATAACTGTTGCCAACACCAAGATAACCGACTTACTTGGAGACACAAGGAACTGCAGATGCTGGAATCTTGAGTATGACACAAAGTGTTGGGGGAACTTAGCAAGTCAGACAGAATCTGTGGAGGGAATGAATCAGTCTAACGAAGGGTCCCAACCCAAAACATTGCCTGTGTCCATTCCTTCCACAGATGCTGTTGACCTACTGAATTCCTCCAGCATTTTGCATTTGCAATCAAGATTCCAGCATCTGCAGTTCCATTTTACTGCTCCATTGTGAATTCTCCTCATAGGATGCTCACTTTGAAGAAGTTCTCCTCCTCTCTCCAAAGGGTGTTCTGTGAAATCCTCTCTCACTGCTCCCTCTCTGTGATTCCTCCCGCTCTCCTGCATCAATTTAAAGAAGAGTCCCGATCCGAAATGTCACCTGTCCATTCCCTTCAGAGATGCTGCCTGACCTCCTAAATTCTTCCAGCACTTTGTGTTTTGCCACCTACTTATACCATTGTTTTCTCATCTGTTCCACCCCATCTCAGTTCATTTGCAACTAATTCTAATCCATGCTTTGATTAATAATAATATAATAATATATTCCTTTATTTTTCCCACACCGGGGACATTTACTGGGGATTATTGGCATACTTGATATTACAATGTCATAATAATACTCTGGTCAGCCTTTCATCTATCACCAAGGTCTACCTGTTCATTTTCAAACGTGTTCTTCGTTGCTGGTCCAACCTAAGTGTTTCATACTTCTCCTTGAGTCATACAATCAGAGAGATACACACACAGAAACAGGATCTTCATCCCATCAAGTCCATGCCATCGACAAAGCACCAAGTGTAACTCTTTTTCACAAAATGCTGGAGTAACTCAGCAGGTCAGGCAGCATCTCAGGAGAGAAGGAATGGGTGACGTTTCGGGTCGAGACCCTTCTTCAGACTGATGTCAGGGGGGCGGGACAAAGGAAGAATATAGGTGGAGACAGGAAGATAGAGGGAGAACTGGGAAGGGGGAGGGGAAGAGAGGGACAGAGGAACTATCTAAAGTTGAAGAAGTCAATGTTCATACCGCTGGGCTGCAAGCTGCCCAAGCGAAATATGAGGTGCTGTTCCTCCAATTTCCGGTGGGCTTCACTATGGCACTGGAGGAGGCCCATGACAGAAAGGTCAGACTGGGAGTGGGAGGGGGAGTTGAAGTGTAACTCTAATCCTACCCAACCCCATTTTATTCATTGCACATAACTATCAACTCCCAGTTTCTACCAATGGCGGCAAATTACAAAGAATGGTCAACCTACCAACTCGCACATGTTTTGGATATAAGTGAAAACGTGAGCATTTGGAAGAACTCCATGCAGTCACAGGACAAACATGCAAACACCACACAGAGGTCAGGACTTGACCCAAGTCTCTAGACTTATGAAGCAATAGCTCAACTAGCTGCGTCATTGTGTCACCTTTACATTGAATAACATCATATTTTCGCTTTCCTGTCTATTGTATCGTGAAGTCTTATAATATCTTATGATTATTCACTGCACTATCAAACTTGACATTATCTATAATTTAGGTAATACTGCCACTTTCACTCACTTGGTTTATAAAAACCCAAAAGCTAATTAATACCAAAGACTTCCTATTCTGCATACTCACAGTATTAGTTGCAATGGTTTTAATACCCTCTCCCACCAATTTTAATGCCAATTTGGAACTTTTTGCACTCAAAATTCCCCAAACTCTTGTGCCAGATTTCACAGCTCCGTTTTATGATCATGTGATCAAAATGTTACTTTAATAAAGAAAATACCTTTCCAAATTACAGAGCAGAGAACTGTTGTCAGCGTTCTTTTTACTGTTAATCTCAGTTCATTTTCCATACCTTTTTTCAAGGAATGTTGTAGTTCTTCCATTTGATTTGCTGCAGTGTCAGCATTCTTTTTGCTCCTCTTTTTGTTTTCTTCACTTTGCTGTCAATAATTCAATCAAAAAAATATATATATTTGAAGCATTATCAGGGAGAAATTCATTTTCAGTTGTTTTGTATTAAATCCACACTTTAGAAGTAGCTAAATGCTTCTTGAATTTGGTTTTAACCACATCAAGAGGTTTGGAACCATACTTCTAGCAAGAAAATAGCATGTCACTCTGCTGGTTAAGACACTGACCTTTCTGTCCTGGGCCTCCTCCATTGTCAGAGTGAGGCCAAACACAAATTTGAGGAACAGCACCTCATATTTCTCTTGAGCAGCTTACAACCCAGCGGTATGAATATTGAATTCTCTAACTTTAAGTAACCCTTGCTTCCCCCTCTCTCCATCCATCCCCCACCCAAGTTGTACTAGCTTCAAAGTCGTCTTGTTGACTCTCATTGTTTGTACCTCGTTTTCACCTACCCCCAAGCTAACAATGGCCTGTTTCCTTTATCATTGTTACATTTTTGCATATCTTTCATTAATTTGTTCTATATCTCTCTAAATCACCGTCTTTATCTCTCGTTTCCCTTTCCCCAGACTCTCAGTCTGAAGAAGGGTCTCGACCCAAAACGTCACCTATTCCTTTTCTCCAGAGATGCTGTCTGACCCATTGAGTTACTCCGGCTTTTTGTGTCTCTCTTTAGTTTAATTTAGTTTAGTTTAGTTTAATTTAATTTAGTTTAGTTTAGTTTAGTTTAGTTTAGTTTAGTTTAGTTTAGTTTAGTTTAGTTTAGTTTAGTTTAGTTTAGTTTAGTTTAGTTTAGGGATTACACCCTAGTTTATGGGATAATTGTTCAGAAGTTTGTTATCAGAGTGTTTCTTGCATTTGCCTTTTTATTCATTTAATGAGGATCGGGAGATTGATTTCAATTCACATTACGTTCAATCGATATGCCTCTTCCCCACTCTCCTCATGTTAAAGGATATGATCTGATGTGGTGAGCACATACAAAATGCTGGAGTAACTCAGCGGGTCAGGCAGCATCTCTGGAAAGAAGGAATGGGTGACATTTCGGGTCGAGACCCTGTGGTGGGTATCGACACAGACCTGTCTTTAAGACCTACAGATGAAATGAAATATTTAGGACAGACCCAAAATTTCCAACAGGAAAATATGAGAATGTAAGAACATCAGAAATAGAAGCCAAACTAGGTCATTCGCCTCTTTTATTTGGTTTTAATCCTGCTCCACCAGTCAACAAGACCATGGGGTACATTCTAACTCAAGTACAAGGGGTTGTGTGATATGCATGATCATGTATTTAGAGCTTGCTGTGCATTTCCATGCGGTATTGGCACATAATGTCCAAAGTCGCACGACATTCATATGTTTGGAAGTGCAACCTTTGGTCATGGCAGGAGCTCTTAAAATGTTCCCTCTCTTGACAACAGCTGTTTTAAATTCTGATGCTATTGGTTCAACTTTTTATTAAATGGCTTCATCGGGGACTGAACATGAAAATGCATCCCAAGGGACAAAGTGCATCATACTGTCAGGGGTGAGCACGCAAGGCAAACAATAGAATGTCTGGCCCACCTCCCATCAATTAATATCATACCCATCACTTGACCATTGATTGTTTTCACTGGAAGGTTCCCAACAGTGGTTAGGTAAGAACAGGCCCTTTGCCTTGCACTTGAATAGACTTTCTTCCTTCCTTTAAGGTATGCTTTTGGTGTCAAGACTCAGATGGTTTTTGAAAAGCAAACACAGGCATGACCACTGCAGCAGTACATCTGGACATGCATCATACAACAACTGACACCACTGTTCCATGTCAGCTGCATCTGAATATGAGCATAACAATGACATTTCATTGCTGTCTATGTGCTCACAGAAGTGCTGATCACATTTAGTGATCACATTTCCATTTCCAAAGGACTGCATAAAAACATGCATTATTTTCCTTTATTAATGCAAGTACTTACATTTTGTAATTTCTTCTTTAGTTCCAGGTTTGCAGCCTTGTATGATTTAGAAGTTGTCTGAAGATAATATATAGCCAAACTACAAAATGGCAAGAATTACATTATGGTTAAATTCTCTAATCTCACAGTAGGAGTTTGCAATTCAAAAATAATTGAGCTATATGTGTCACATAGGTACAGAGGAAGTTCTGGCATTCAATTACCTTGAATTTATTATTTATTACAATTGATAAAGTTCAGTTGTACATTTTTATTCTGCAGACCTAAACATTTGTGATATGGTTCAAAGGCAATGTTATTTTTATTTTTAAACAATTATTCCGAAGTATATTTGGTTAGGTTTAAATTATTCTTTTCTTACGATATTAATTATTCTTTCACTAAAATTCATTCTCTTCCAGCCCCAAACACAATCAGTTACCATCATCCCTTCCTTTATTAGTGGCTTGCTGTGCTTTGTTTGTTGGTTAGACCTTTATCACCTCCTTCAAGTCAGTGTATTATGAGTCCTTGCAATATCGTCGACTATTAAATTGCAGAGTGTTCTACAGTGAAGACTAATAATATCCTGACTCTAAAATCTAAATTTGTGATAGATTTTACATTAATGATACATAATATTTTGGAAAAGAATCACAAATCAAATCTGGGCTTTTCAGATCAACAACCCACTGTCCTTACAGCTGAACTATTGGGCGGACTTCAGTTACAGGAACATTTCTAATGTACACGTAACTGAAGATATATATGACACATTTAAAAACACAAACTGAAAAAGAAAGGTTAAATTGAAATACTTACACCATGAGTAAAATGAAAGAAAGAATTAAACCAGGATTGCTTGCTGCACTGAAAACTTTTGCAAACCAGGCTGGAAAATCATTGTCCAATGTTTCTTGAATAACATCAAACATTCTATATTTCCCACTGCAATGTAGAAATGACAACACATTAATTATCTTTGCTTTAACCTGCTATGATGCTTACATAAAGCCAAAGGTCAGATGTTTCTTTGATGGCTATTTCAGTAAAATGTTTTCATAGCTTTTCCTGAATTTTCTTTGCATTTTCCCAGACTCGTACAAGAATTCAGCAGATTCACTGGCAAAAATAATACAGTTTTAAACTATTTACTTGATCAATTAACCTCTCATTGGAAGTCCATGGATTTATTCAGAACTAACAGCCTCAACCACGATAGCAGGAGGGGTGCCACAACTTAAAGAGTATTGATTGGGAAATTTACAGTGCTCTTCCCCATGTTGCTATCTGATGACTCCTGCCAGGCACATGAGATCAACGCCACAATGCAATTGGAGAAATTGTTAGTTTTGAAGCAAAATTATTCACCTAAATGGTCCACAATCAAAAGATGGTGGTATTGAAACAATTGTGTAAACCGCAGGCAGTGTTGACAGGAACAAGATAATCAGCAGCATAGCCATGTAGAAGTTATTGGATCTTGATGCCTTAAACACTCGCTCATGTGGAACATTGGTACACATAACAGCCCAACACTGTAAGTACATGGAAGCCAGGAGACGTAAAACATTGATAGCTGGAAGGCATGGAGCGTAAAATGCACCCATCCTGTGGAAAACAAAAGGAAAAGGAATTGTTGGTTTATGTTCCAATATTACAGATCTATTTTTCTCCAATTACAAACAGCAAAGAAAACCCCATTGGGTTTGAGTTTAGTTTTTTGTTACCTGTACATTAAAAAGCTTTGGTTGTGTGCGAACCAGTCAGTGGAAAGACAATACATTTGAGTCATCCACAGTGTACATGATACATGATAACGGGAATAATGTGAGTAATGTTTAGTGCAAGATAAAGTCCAGTAAAGTCTGATGAAAGATAGTCCAAGGTCTCCAATGAGGTATATAGTAGCTCAGGACTGTTCCCTAGTTGTATATAGGATGGTTCAGTTGCCTGATAGCAGCAATTGGTTCAATATTATTAAACTTCCATGGATGCATTTGAACAAATCAAGAAAGATTTTTAAGTAGAGTGTGGTTTCCCAAGAAATTATCATAGTGATAAAATATGATAATTCATTGGATGTTTTAAAGAACAATCTGATATGTTAAATTTGTCTTGAATTACATTGTTCCATTGGATAGGAAGATATGCTGTTTTTCTTGGTCTGCTATTCCCAGTAGAGAATATTGCCATTTTAATTCATTGCCCTCTGTTCATAGAGTCATAGAGCTATACAGTATAGAAACAGGCCCTTCACACCACCTTAGTACCTCTAATACTTCTGTTAAAATATAAGGTAAGGATTAATTTATTAATTGACATTACTTATATGTCTGCAGGTCTGTAACCACCAGGGAACATTAACAAGCAGGATTTTAAAGCAGCAACAATATTCCAAAATATTTTTTATCTCTTGGACGTACTCTGAAATTAATGTCACTCATTTCTTCAAAGCTTCATCCTTTTGGCTAGTTTTAATTCAGCAAAATATATCTGGGATTCCAATAAATTATTTTATTCAGTTATTAATTTTGATAAATTCATCTATACGCCTATTTCAACAACAAAAAATCTGAATTGATTGGAATATCTGTGAGTAACATAAAGTCTAAGCATTACCGCAGGAGGCCCTGCAGTGATGAAAATATCAAATAGGGGGTGTGGCAGGAGATTAACTTGCTGCCTTCCTCTCTCAGCTTAATGAACCTTTCATTTTTCATCCTGCAAGGATCTTGTGCTGAATTACGAAGGGTTTGATAATAGATTTTGGCTTCAGTTTCTTGAGGGCTACTATGTGAAACACAAGTTGAACATAAATATCTCAGAATGTACAACCTTCCTGCTCCACGCACCATATCATGCCTTGATTGAAGATCAAACCCAAAACGTTCCCGCTAATGTCAAATTCTCCATAGGAGGGCTAAACAAAAATAATAACTTTTTTCAATCATTTCTACCAAATATTTATCAATATTTATAATTGTTCATATTGTGTTGTACTTTTCGTACAGGCAATGCGCGCATGTGTCTGCATGTGTTTGCGTCAGTGAGAATATAAGTCAGTTCTTACAAATCCGTACTCGAGATCCCAGCACCAGCAATAGTTAACGAATCTGACAAATACAGCACGAAAAAAATCCCCGATCAGTATAGTTATGACGGTAGTCAAAGTATCTGAAATGGTAAGCCGCACAAATTCCTGCAAGAAGGTAGAATCACACATTGACATTATTATATTTCTCAGGTTCCAGCAAAATCTCTGCATGAATTACAATTGTTAATTTCATAACCCAAGACTTGTTTTGTCCTTGAATAAGATCAAACCAAACTAATATTTCAAGTAAAGTGAAAAATTAAGATAACTAAAGGCAAAATTACATTTATTTCCCTGAAGGCAGTGTTAATACCGAAGGAAGAATTATAAGGTTAACGCTCAAGATATATCTGTTCCTTACTAAATTTGTGGATCTGATGACATTGTATTAATTGAGGGCTGAAAAAAGTTGTTAGGGCCATTCCTAAATTAAGCTTATCACCCTAATCATCCATGCCTATACTCACCCCACCCATACTTCTTGTCATAGACTATATTCTGCATTCTTTCAAATAAACAACTCAATTTTTTTTAATGGCTTAGTCCTCTTTGTTTGCTGCACAAGCTGCCTGTTGGTACATTCAGGATAGACACAAAGTGCTGGAGTAACTCAGCAGGTCAGGCAGCAACCCTGGAGAGAAAGGATGGGTGCCGTTTCGGTGATGACCTTTCTTCAGACTGCTAGACACAAAATGCTGGAGTAACTCAGCAGGTCAGGCAGCATCCCTCGAGAGAAAGGATGGGTGACGTTTTGGGTCGAGACCCTTCTTCAGACTAGTGTACATTTCATTAATCAACCTCCTGAAAAATTAAACCCCACTCCAATGTACAACTTATTTCTGGAGATCTTGGGAACTTGGGTTCAAATTACAGAGATCTTGGTGATTAAAGTTAGCAGTCATTGTTTTAATAAGAGATACCTGTCCCACCATCGTCTCCCAACAAGGTCCTCTAGGTACAATTGCAGGATCTACATCTAATGGGGGACGTGCTGTTGAGTTCCCTAACCACGTTCCATTGTAAAGATTGTTTTCCCAGATTGTAATATTGTATCTAATAATCTTCTCTTCTTCGAGCTGAAATTAAAGAAGCGACATGAAGTAAAATAAACTCCTTCAGTTTGAAATGTAATTTTGAATGTGAAGATATAATCGATAGCTGTTGCATTATTCTTACCTTGAGATTAATTTCATCCAACAAAGCAATAATAAATGTGTAGAGATTACCAAGAAACAAAGCAAAAATGCGTCCCAGTTGCCATTGGAGTGCAATCCGTGGGTGGTAGTTTTCTAAAGGACTGATGATGTCAAATAACATTGGACAGAACATACCCAGCAGTGACATGACCATATTTACCTAACAAAAACAACATGTTAGCACATATTGCAATAACATCATGTACAGTTTAATCAAATAAATACTGCTGAGCATCAGTATCATTTTTCAATCATTTTTTTTCATTTTAAATCTGACACAACATGGACAGGACAGGTTTAAGAGGGATATGGACCAAATGTTGGCAGGTGGGACTAGTGTAGCTGGGACATGTTGGCCGGTGTGGGCAAGTTGGGCCAAAGGGCCTGTTTCCACACTGTATCACTCTAAGAGAGAGTTGCATATAGCTGTTAGGGCTAACGGAATCAAGGGATCTGGGGAGAAAGCAGAAACGGGGTACTGATTCTGGATGATCAGCCATGATCATATTGAATGGCGGTGCTGGCTCGAAGAGCCGAATGGTCTACACCTTTACTATTATTATTATTATTATTATTATTTAGTTTATTTGTCATTCCACTCCTTACAGATCATGCAACGAATGGGACGAAACAGAGTTCCTCCGGGGGCCATAGTGCAATACAATACAATACATATCGACAGGGGATTAAAGCATATAAATGGTAAAAGGTAAAGCATTTAACCTAGAGTTTAAACCATGTAAATGGTGAATTTAAAACCATCAATGGGAGCAGGTAAATTATTGATTGCACATTAAATGAGATTATAAAGTGCAGAGTGCTAGGTGAGGTGCTAACCCCCCCACCCCCCACCCGAGTCAGGTGGGGCAGTTCAGTAGACGAACAGCCTGACGAACAGCCTGAACAACCTGCACCTATTTTCTATGTTTCTATGCTTCTATGTTTCTATGACTCTATGACAAATATAAAATCTTCAGAATAATCATATTCAATTATAGGTTTTAATCCCAATAACATTTAATAGGGCAATGTTTTCAAAAACATTATCTGAAAACTTAGAAAAAATGCAGAGAAATCCGAATACTTAGTTATGTTACTGATTACAGATGTTGAAGAGATTCCACATTGGAGAAAATTAGGCTGGGCACTAACTTCATTTCTTTCCCACCATCCGTAGTCTTCCAGTCCTTGCTGTGCAAACTTCTGAGACCTTCTGACGACATAGAAAATCAAGTAGCCACTTCCAGCCAAAGTGAGGAGCACCAAGAAATTGGCAAGAACCCGTAAGAACCTGGTTAAATGGATGTTTCCTTCTTTCCGATTCTCTTGTTCTTCAAGAATGGATTCCTGTGTTGAAAGAATGTTTTCAAATCACATGTAAATGTCCAAAAGTACCTATCCGCAAGATAGAAAAAAAGCCTTGCAAATCTTGGATGAATAGGTTACATCAGATATACACTGATGAGCCAAAACATTATGACCTGTGAAGTGAATAACATTGGTTATCTTGTTACAATGGCACCTGTCAAGAGGTGGGATATATTAGGCAGCAAGTGAACAGTCAGCTCTTGAAGTTGATGTGTTGGATGCAGGAGAAACGGGCAGGAGTAAAGACCTGAACGACTGACAAGGGCCAAATTGTTATGGCCAGATGACTGGGTCAGAGCATCTCTGAAATGGCAAGGCTTGTGGGGTGCTCCCGGTCAGCAGTGGTGAGTACCTACCATCAGTGGTCTGAGGAGGGACAAACCACAAACCGGCAACAGGGTGTTGGGCGCCCAAGGCTCCTCGATGCGTGAGGGCAACGAAGGCTATCCCATCTGGTCCAAACTGACAAAAGGTCTACTGTGGCATGTCACAGAAAATCTTAATGGTGGTCACGGGAGGAATGTGTCACAAAACATAGTGCATCTCACCCTTCTGCGTATGGGGCTGCACATGGAGGACCAACAGCATATTAGGCAGGTGGTCATAATGTTTTGGCTCATCAGGTCATAATGTTTTGGCTCATCAGTGTATATTTAGGTTCAATAATCTATCAGTGTGCCGCAGAATGTGAACAGAATTAGCAAGTGTTTGTCTATAGTTGTGTGAAAGATCTGTATCTTATCAATATTAATCCTCAAGGTGGAAGCAGCTTGAAATCTAGCAGGGGTCAAGTATAACATTGAGGATAATAAACACCTCAAAGAAAATCAATTGAAAGATTGCTTGATGGATATTTTAATAAAGTTTTTATGTCAATGATGAAATGAATTATACATAAGACAATTTCTCCTCTCTACTTGTGAAAAAGTGTGTAACTAAACAATCTATAACCCCCAAAATTGATTTTGTTTTGTTAAACTCAAACCTATATATGCATTGAATATCATTAACAACATTCCCCTCTTCTCATTTCCGTGTGACCTATTCACTCTTATGTGCCCCTCAACTCTCTTTTGATTCTTTTGTTGCCATTTACTGACACTAAGGGTTAATTCACTGGAGCCAATTAACCCACTAGCATATTTTGGAGATGTGGAAGGAAACAGGAGCACTTGTGGAAATGTGTATAGTCATGAGCAGAACATGCAAACTCCACCTAAACTTGACCTGAGGTCAGGTTCCCTGGAGCTCGTTTCGCAGCAAACCAGATCGGTTAGATGCACAGAGTCTCTTGCCCAGAGTAGGTGAATTGAGGACCAGAGGACATAGGTTTAAGGTGAAGAGGAAAAGATTTAATAGGAATCTGAGGGGTAACTTTTTCGCACAATGAGTGGTGGGTGGATGGAACAAGCTCCCAGAGGAGGTAGTTGAGCATGCTCTCCCGAGATGCTGCCTGACCTGCTGAGTTACTCCAGCATTTTGTGAATAAAAGCTCCCAGAGGAGGTAGTTGAGGCAGAGACCATCCAAACATTTAAGAAGCAGTTAGACAGGTACATGGATAGGACAGGTTTAGAGGGATATGGACCAAATGCTGGCAGGTGGGACTAGTGTAGTTGGGACAGGTTGGCCGGTGTGGGACTAGTGGAGCTGGGACATGTTGGCTGGTGTGGGCAAGTTGGGCCAAAGGGCCTGTTTCCACACTGTATCACTCTATAACTCTAATTGTTGTACGGATCTGCTGTCTCATTGCCCTATCCTTTAGTAACCCTTTTATCTTTTCAAATCTCTATGGGGAATCAAATGATAATCAATTTACTAATCAAGGATTATTGACTCTGCTCACTTCAATTTCATAGCATTGTTGTGGCACAGGTGATGTATTGTAAGGAACAACTCCAATCTTACATTCAAAAACTGACATTGGAAAATTCTCACCTTCTCTACCAAATAAGAATGAAACCTAAGGTGTTGATATACTGAACAGCATTCGGAGAAGTGGCCATTACTAAAAAATTATGACTCAAACAAATCACTTGATGTCTGAAGTACAATGCTAAATTCAGAGAATTAAACTTTAAGAAGGTATGAATGACAACAGCAAAGTAATATGTACCTTAAAGCTGGTGGTGATGGAAGCAAATTTGTTATCTGCAGTTTCTGCATTGCCAATCAAGTAGTCCCAGCTTGTAAACAACTTCCAACTAAAGTTAAAGCTTGTGTCATCTCCTCCGCCCTCCTCATTCGCATTACTTGCCATTCTGTGAAGATATTATAGCTTTATCTTAGGGATGTAATGACAGCTAATTCATTATCATATTCAAGGACACAAGAATTATGTCGCAATAAGATTTAACTGGCTGCTGGGTATTTGGCAGCAGGTTATGTACTGAAAAATGTAAAACCAAGTCCAATGACAAACGACAAAAGCCATCCATTCACTCAGTCAACACCTGCTACAACTATGAATCACAAGTCTTCTAATACCCTCCTTACAGAACAATAGATGCCACACATTGTCTACGTCTATATCTAAGTCTTATCGGTCTATGATATGGGGAAAAGGAACAAAAAATGATAAGCAAAAGGCATCCCACAAGTATCTATGCCCTACCGACATCGATGTTTTCAATAATGGAAAAAAAACGTAATAACTTTCCGTTACTGTAGAAATTTTCAGCAGAATAAAACGGAAACATTTTTGAACTATTACCATGAGGAATTACTAACATTCAAATTATCCTGTTTACTGCAGATGAGCAGACCAAAATGATATTTGCAAATAAGTCAATAAAAAGCTGCAATTAACTTGTTCAAATAATGAAACGAACACCATGATTAAGACAAAAACTGATTAGATGTGCTTATCTTGATTGAATGTAGTGGCACAGAATGACATGAGCCCCACAGAATGAAACCTGAAGCTACAAACATTCTCTCCATTATTTACCTACTCAACACATTCTTCCCTTTATCTTTCTTACTCTAGTTAAGCAGTATTTTGTGTGAACATTGACCATGGGTACGGGTGTCAGGTGTTATGGAGAGAAGGCAGGAGAATGGGGTTGAGAGGGAAAGATAGATCAGCCCATGATTGAATGGTGGAGTAGACTTGATGGGCCGAATGGCCTAATTCTGCTCCTATCACTTATGAACCATTCAAGAACCACAATAAAGAGAATCAAACAATGTTGCTGGACACGTTGACGTCCACTGTTCGATTCTGCGACAACAGATTGATCAATCCATCTGTGCCAATTTAATAAAATGATCTCTAATTATTTGAAAAAGCACAGTATGAGATTCAATCCTGGTTAGTTATATTAAATTATTTTTAAATAACTGAAGTGCAGATATATAAATGAAATAAGGAATTTCTCAACGGGATATTTTTATGAATTAACGAGTTCTCATCGGGTTGGCCTGAAACATATCATCCCAAGCTGATGGTCACCCACATTAAGAGCTTCTGTACTTATTTTCTCTCAGTGTCCATTAGTTCATAGCCCCAAATGAACATTATGCAATAAATAGTGTTAATATACAATGATCAGCCAAAACATTATGACCACTGACAGGTGAAGTGAATAACATTGGTTATCTTGTTACAATGGCACCTGTCAAGGGGTGGGATATATTAGGCAGCAAGTGAACAGTCACTTCTTGAAGTTGATGTGTTGGATGCAGGAGAAATGAGCAGGAGTAAAGACCTGAGCGACTTTGACAAGTGCCAAATTGTTATGGCCAAACGACTGGGTCAGAGCATCTCTGAAACGGCAAGGCTTGTGGTCAGCAGTGGTGAGTACCTACCGACAGTGGTCCGAGGAGGGACAAACCACAAACCAGCAACAAGGTGTTGGGCGCCCAAGGCTCCTCGATGCACGAGGGCAACAAAGGCTATCCCGTCTGGTCTGAACCGACTATGGGGAGACGACAAGCCAGTGGAGGGAGTGTGAAGCTCTGGGCAATGTTCTGCTGGGAAACCCTTGGCCATTCATATGGACATCAATTTGACACGTGTCACCTACCTAAACCATTGTTGCAGACCAGGTACACCCCTTCATGGCAATGGTATTCCCTGATGGCAGTGGCCTCTTTCAGCAGGATAATGCACCCTGCCACATTGCACACATTGTTCGGGAATGGTTTGAGGAACATGATGAAGTGTTCATGGTGTTGCCCTGGCCTCCAGATTCTCCAGAACTCAATCCGATTGAGCATCTGCGGGATGTGCTGAATCGACAAGTCCGATCCACGGCGGCTCCACCTTGTAACTTACAGGACTTGAAAGATCTGCTGCTAATGTTTTGGTGCCAGGTATGACAGGATACCTTCAGGGGTCTTGTAGAGTCCATGCCTCGGCAGGTCGGCGCTGTTTTGGCGGCACACGGAGGACCAACAGCATATTAGGCAGGTGGTCATAATGTTTTGGCTGATCAGTGTATCCAAGTGTGCATTTTTTTTTCTTTCCACACATTTGTTTAATTGAAAAACCCAAAGTGAAATTTATAACTTTATAATGTGGCAGCCAGAAGCAAATGGCAAAATTATTCCATGCGATTCATTCATGCTGTGTTCAGGGCTCATCAGCAGATGTACTTTTTGTGCATTTGTGAATCACATTCTCCCATAATTTCAACTCCATACTGACCTTTTGCTATATTCTTGCTTTTTTATTCTCCAGCTAATTAAAAATTTGATGAGAAGAAGCAGTACCAGCGATTTAATTAAATGCATTAGCTGCCAATATGAAATCAGTTTTCTTATGATGATGGGGCAGGTTGAAAGGTGGCTGCTGTCAGGTTAAATTAAAATGCTACTGAAAGAGTATCAACCACTCCAGGGGCAACACTGAGGCCACCTAGCGTGACCAACACAGCACGGTGATTTGATTAGATTACACTCACTATTGGAGTGTGGCTGAGTTTCAAGTCAATCCAATCTCTGTGTGTCAATGTAATTGGGATAGAAATCGCTGGTAATGGGGTTAGTTCTATTACGGCTAATGTCTATGTACTGATTTTCTTAATATCATTTAAAAAACTGGAAAGCATGATAGTATCGGTTTTAATTACAATTGTCAGCTTCATAAGGCCTGATCTGACTTTAGTCTGCTAAATGCCAATCTAAAACTACAGCATTATCTTCACAGATGAAGTTGACAATGGTGAAATAAAATGTAATAAAAAGGAACTGCAGAATCTGGTTTATACCAAAGATTGACACAAAATGCTGGAGTAACTCAGTGGGTCAGGCAGCATCGTTGGAGAAAATGGATATGTGGCGTTTCGGGTCAGAACCATCTTCCAACAGGGTGAATGATGAAATAAACCTTGGCCCATTCTATTTCTTGTGTTCCAATTTCATTTTTTTTAAGATCTCTAGTTTTTCATTAATTCATGGTGCTACAAATTTGACATCTTTTGGCTGATTTGAAACTTTGGTCTAGTACTGGACACAATCGGATGCAAAACAAAGCTTTTCACTGACAATAATAAAGATAAACCTAGATGTAGATGCTGTGGGGCTCACTAAAGAATATTAGATGATATATTATGCAGACAGTATTGCGTTTATCCCAATATACAGCAGAAACTATTGCCACTCCTATCATCAACTGATCTCACATCTTATCAAAATCCATAAATAAATTGTTTAATTGACATTACAGTTTATTCGAAAACCAATTTTGATCCAAATATGTTATTATGTAAATTACAGATCAATATTAAAATTATTTTAAAAATCATGAAGTTTGAATTTGGTGTGTGCCCTGTTTGGACCACACTTCCAAGAAAAGATTTTAACCAGGAAGATGAAACTTACGCTCTTATCACCACCATGAAGCTGTATCCTATTGTACCAATTCCTACCAGGAAGTAACTCAAGGGAAGCCGGAACTTCAGCCATCCAACTGACCGCTGATGATTATAGTAACCATAGAAAAGGACGGAATATTGTGCATAGCCCTAGTAAAAGAATAAAGAATTTACAAACTGTTTTCTTCACACCAAACGGTCAAAGCTCTTACATTTAATTCATTCATTGTGTCATATAGAGCACAGCAACAGGACATGCTGTTGCTGTGCACTATAACTCTATAACTCATCCATGCTGACCAAGTTGCCAACCTGAGCTAGTGCTATTTGCTTGCTTTTGGCCCATCCATATTCCTCTAACCCATCCCTCTCCATGTAGCTGTCAAAATGTTGTAAATGTATTCACACCTCCCCCACTTCCTCTGGCCGTTCATTCCATATGCCCACCACCCGCTGTGTGAAAATGTTATTCCTCTGGTCCACTTTATAGCTTTTCCCTTTCACCCCTATTTTTCTGCTGTGTCCACTATCACCTTAAACCTATCCCCTCGGTTTTTAGACTCTCCTACATATTTCCTTGCAATATTGGAGGCCCTTCAGCTCAATGGGATTATGCCAATGCTCAGAGCACCTTCATCAAACTCATTTCTTAACATATTTCCCTGCAACCTATGCTCTCACACAAAATCATCAACTTCACCCATGGCCCAGATACTATCACCAGGGTCTGTCTCCAATTGCAGACTAACTGACCAACCTGCACATCTTTGGGATATGGGAGGAAACTGAAGCACCTGGATGAAATCATATGGTTGCAGGAAAATGTGCAAACTTCACACAGACAGCAACAAAGGTTTAGTTTAGTTTAAAGGTAGACAAAAAATGCTGGAGTAACTCAGCGGGACAGGCAGCCTCTCTAGAGAGAAGGAATGGGTGACATTTCGGGTTGAGACCCTTCTTCAGATTTAGTTCAGTTTAGTTTAGTTCAGTTTAGCTAGAGATACAGCGCGGAAACAGGCCCTTCGGCTCTCCAAGTCTGTGGTGACCAGCGATCCCCGCACACTAACACTGTCCTGCACACACTAGGGACAATTTACAATTTTACCAAGCCAATTAACCTACAAACCTGTACGTCTTTGGAATGTGGGAGGTAAAAGAAGCACCCGGAGCAAACCCACGCCCAGTCACGGCGAGAACGTACAAACTCCATCCGAACAGCAATCATAGTCAGGATCAGACCTGGGTCTCTAGCTCTGTAATGCAGCAACTCTACTGCTGCGCCACCGTGCCGCACGTAGGTTAGGATCGACTTTGGATCACTGGTGCCATCTGCACTTATACTACAATGAATTAAAAATTAAAAATACATACTGGCACAAAATATCTTCTTTACAGAGATAGTTCTTAAAAAAAAGTTAAACTTACCCCAAAATCCCACAAAGTGGCAAAGTTCATGGCCGAGTCCTGTTCACCCTTTGGAACAGTTTTTCTAGGTATGCTACCATAGGGCTTTCCCATTAGAGCCTAAAATCAAAATATTGAATTATTAAAATGATACCTTAGAAAACCTGAAATATACTTCCATACAACCATTCCAATCTCAAAAACTGATGTGATATTTAAAAAATAAAGTCAGAACTTCTTCGGTACACTGCAATGCTAAATCAGAATAAGCAACAGCACAGATCAATTTAATAATCGGATTTTTACTCATGGACAATATTTGGATTTGAAGCTTTTCTTGATCTTGTTCTTTCAGTCGTAAGTTCCAAAACAAACAATTTTTTGGGATACATTTTCAGTTAGCTGCTGTAACTTATGCAGAAGTTCAGCAAAATCCAGATATTGATGTGGTTTCCTTTGATCTTAGAATCATAGAATTATACAACACAGAAGCAGGCCCTTCGGCCAAAGATGCCTACCTGAGCGGTTTCAATTTGCCTAGGTCCGGCCTATATCCATGTACCTGGTCAAATATCTTTTAAGCTGTGTAATTTACCTGCCTCCACCTTATTACAACATTTCAGAAGGGACAAGTAAGATTCTTGCTGCTGGCCTCTAATGATGCCGGTTTGCCTTTATTTCAAAGGGCAACCACAAGAAGGTTTTAATCCCACTCTTTGTGCATGATACTCCAGTCTCAAGGCCAATCCACTCCATCCAGATTAACTGAGCTGATATATGACTCAGACAACTCTCTACAGAATGTATTACCATGAGTACATAAAAAGCAGCAGAAAGCGACTGGCTGTAAGTTCATCTGAATTTCATAACAGCAGTTGTAAATAAATCAGCCGTGATTTTAACCAAGCCTAGGTTCAGCAATGTGAACAGTACAATCTTGGCCCAATGGAGTACATTTGACTCCATGGTCTTACAAAAATGGGCCAGTCAAACTCTCAGCTGAATCTAACAGCAAAATGTGAAGGCTGTCAGGCAGGAACTGGGCAGGCTGCCAAAACAGACCTACAGGGCAAATCCTTGACAGTTACAAAGAAGGCTGAGTAATGTTTTTTGGGTAACAGTAGGTTACCATTTCCTCGTTATCGAGTGGCAGTTTCCTGGAATTCCATCACCAATATAATTTTTGTAGTAGTCCCTACAAGGACTTCTACAAGCAAAGAATGCAACAATTCATACACTCCACCTACGCTCAAAAACTAAGAACAGGTAATACCAAACGAGGGTTCCCCTCTTCCATTATAGATGAAACGAGGGTTCCCCTCTTCCATTATAGATGAGGCTCTCACTAGGGTCTCCTCAATATCCCGCAGCTCCGCTCTTGCTCCCCCTCTCCCGATTCCTAACAAGGACGGAGTCCCCCTTGTCCTCACCTTCCACCCCATCAGCCGTCGTATACAATAACATTATCCTCCAACATTTCCGTCACCTCCAACGGGATCCCACTACTGGCCACATCTTCCCATCTCCACCCCTTTCTGCTTTCCGCAGAGACCGTTCCCTCCGTAACTCCCTGGTCCACTCGTCCCTTCATGCCCAAACCACCCCCTCCCCAGCAACCGCAGGAGATGCAACACCTGTCCCTTTACCTCCCCCCTCAACTCCATCCAAGGACCCAAACATTCTTTCCAGATGAGGCAGAGGTTCACCTGCACCTCCTCCAACCTCATCTATTGTATCCGCTGTTTCAGATGTAAACGTCTCTACATCGACAAGACCAAACGTAGGCTCGGCAATCGTTTTGCTCAACCCTTCACTCAGTCCGCCTTAACCAACCTGATCTCCCAGTGGCTCAGCACTTCAACTCCCCCTCCCACTCCCAGTCTGATCTTTTTGTCATGGGCCTCCTCCATTGTCATAGTGAGGCCCAGCACAAATTGGAGGAACAGCATCTCATATTTCACTTGGGCAGTTTACACCCCAGTGGTATGAACATTGACTTCTTCAACTTCAGATAGTTCCTCTGTCCCTCTCTTTCCCCTCCCCTTCCCAGCTCTCCAACTGTCTTTCTGTCTCCTACTACATCTTATCTTTGTCCCACCCCCTCCCCTGACATCAGTCTGAAGAAGGGTCTCAATTCGAAATGTCACCCATTCCTTCTCTCCTGAGATGCTGCCTGACCCGCTGAGTTACTCCAGCAATTTGTGTCTACCTTCAATTTGAACCAGCATCTGCAGTTATTTTCCTACACTGCTATACTTAATATCTGTTTATGTTTGCTCTATATTCTCTACGAGAAGACATGGTTAAAAAAAAAAACCGACTCCATAAGAACTATTCTGGAATACGGACTTGGAAATTGGGGAACTGAGTCACAGCCATTGTTCCTACCTATAGTTATAACATTACTTGTTCCAGACACTTCAATAATCTGTCCAAACATGTATTGGCGCATTTAATTGAGAATGCCATCACTCTGCAAATAATAGGTCAAAAATTGTTATGATTAGATACCACCGGTAACCTGATAACAGGGTTTATAAACAAAAAAGAAACATGAAATCAAACTTTAGCAGCCACGGTACATACTATAATTCAATTGGGAATAACTCATCTATAGTTCTTTTTGCCTGAACTTTCCTTCATAGGTGGAGGATGCAATATAGTCACTGTAGGGGATTGTCTAGCTCTCTGAGCTATTTATTTGAGAACGTGTCTGGTATTAAAAAGCAACAGAAGATAAACACAAAAACGTTTCGGGCCGAGACCCTTCTTCAGACTCTTTGGGTCTGAAGAAGGGTCTCAACCTGAAATGGAGCTTATTCCTTGTCTCCAGAGATGCTGTCTGATCCGTTGAGTCACTCCAGCATTTTGTGTGTATCTTTGGTTTAAACAAGCATCTGCAATTCCATCCATTACAGTAAAAAGCAATATGTTGATCAAATATCCAAATAACAAGTAACATTCATTGTCTTATGAAATCCTGTTCATTTTGTTGAAGGAATTCCATTTAAAAAAAATTAGAAGCTTTTCAAATGAAACTATAGACAGTAATTAACTTTACCTCTGGGATCATGACCAAACCAAACGTTAATCCAAAGAGAACCATATTGATCCCATACATCCATCTCAAGAATATGAAATATGAAGCAACAGAAGATCCAAAATGACCTGGTAAAGCCAAAATAATATGGTTATAACAAGGGAAAAATTGGAACTGACATGGTGTATCTGGATTAGTAATACAGTATCACAGTACAATAATAGTCAGTGAAAGAGGAAAATATTGATTTCCATCTAGAAGTGATGAATTTGAAGGTACCAAGAAAGCATATATACACACCTTTAATGAAAAAATGTCAGAGAGAACTCTCCCTGAGATTCAGCCACTATCTCCAAGAATGTCATTTTAGAACAGCATAGCAAAACATGGCTATCCACTCTGCATTTGTTGCAAAAGATATCTGTGCCTCAGAACATATAACATGTAGGAAAATCAACAACCAGACAACATAGGTTTATGGTGAGAGGGAAAAGATTTAATAGAAATCTGAGGGGTAGCTTTTTTCACAGAGGGTGATGGGTGTATGGAATGAGCTGCCAGAAAACTATAAGGCAAAAAACTATAACAACATTTAAAATACCTTTGGACAGGTACATGGATAGGAAAAGTTGAAGGGGATATGGGCCAAACGTGGGCAGGTGGATAAGTGTAGATGAGGCCCCTTGGTTGGCATGGGAAAGCTGGGCCACAGGGCCAGGCACCTGTGTCTATCTTAAAGCCTCTTAAACCCTCTTCATTTCTGCTCTGGTAATGTGTTCCAGGCATCCACTACCCTCTGTGTAAAAAAAAGTACCCATCTCTTTTAAATGGCCCTCTCATCTTAAAGCTATGCCCTCTAGCCTTTGACATTACCATCCAAGGAAAAAGGTTTTGACTATCTACCCTACCTATACATCTTAAAATTTTATATACTTCTATCGGGTTTCTCCTCAATTTCCAATGTTCTAGAGAAAACAATCTTAGTTTTCTCAATGCTGTGCCAGCCTTAGAACCACAGAGAGGAATGTGTGTCCATCCTAGTTTCGTGGAAGCGTGGTTTTGAAGTGTTCATGCACTAAAAGTCAGCATCACTCACACTGGTTCACAATCCAGTTAGGCCTTAAGTTCTCAACCCTGTCATTGAATAGCAAATAGCTTTGATATCTTATCCAGCATTATCTCAACTACTCCTATAAACTACACTTCCTGCAAAAACTAGATCAGACTACATAAGAGGGAGAGCAAGCATTTTGAGCTTCCATGACGTAATTAGATTGTAAAAAAAAATCCTATTCCTATTCCCCTCCTAGGCTGAGTGATATCAGTGTCCCATCCTGGGACATATTGAACTTACCTTCAGATTCCAAATCAGTCTGACTCTGTGATAAACACAAAATGCTGGAGTAACTCAGCAGATCAGGTAGTATCTCTGGAAAAAAAGGAATTGGTGGTGTTTCAGGTCAGAACACTTCTTCTGACTGAAGAGGTCTAAACGAGGGTTCCGACCCAAAACGTCACATATTCCTTTTCTTCAGAGATGCTGCCTGAATGGCTGAGTTACTCCAGCATTTTGTGTTTATCTTTGGTACAAACCAGCATTTGCAGTTTCTTCCTACACATTCTGACTGTGTAGATATAGAATAGAACATTGTTGGTACTTTTATTTCATGTATAGGTAATGTAAAAATAATAGGAGAAGATACTGGAGTAACTCAGTGGGTCAAGCAGCATCTCCCAAGAACACGAATAGCTGATGTTTTAGGTCCAGACCTTTCTTCAGACTCACTTGGGTCCTGATCCAAAATGTCACTTGTCCTTGTTCTCCAGAGATGCTGCCTGGCACACTGAGTTACTCCAGCACTTTGCGAATTCCTTTGTAAACCACCATTTCCAGTTCCGTGTTTCTAAAAGTTACAGGGGTGTTTTAACTTACAGCAAGAAAAAATATGTGGGAGTGTGGAACAAATAAAAAATAGTAATAACTGGCAAAGTTTTCGCAAAAAAATTGAATGTTTAAATTTCTGAGATTCATCACCTGTATCCTATTCAACTGTTTTTTTCTACAAGATGAGGAAAATGGGATATGGGTGGTTGTGGGAATGTGGACAGAACGACGCTATCTCCTCAACCTTGTCCAAAGGAAAGTTGGCAATTTAAGCTGGAGGACCTCTTCATCTTCCTGATAATTGTTAATCTACTGTCAGGTGAGAAAATCATGTTGGATTCCTCCTTGGCCAATAGAAGATCTATGCGACTGGACTTTGTTTCACAGCTCCAAGTGCCAGCAAGTTTGTAAATCTCTTCATCAAAATTTCAGTTCAAATCATCTGGTATGATATGGAATGACACACAAAATATGGTTTGGATGCTGTTGCCTTAATGGTGAAAATGTTCTAAAAAAGCTAAACAATTTTCATAAACCAACAGATTTTATCTCTGCCATGAACCGTCATTGAGCAATGAATTCAAAGGACAGGAAAAATAATCCAAAGTGAGTTCATATCTTATTTGTTTGTATCAAACTTCTATAAAGAATTCCAGCCAGGTAATGTTGAGCAATTAATCCCAGACTTACTATTGGGTCTACTCTAAAAAAATATTTTTTATTAGGTTTTGCCTTAAAAGAGGAGTTGGAATCAAACAGAAAGAAAAATATAAAAGAATTAGTGTGTGTAAGTTTATTTTTTAAATGTTTATCATCCAAAATCATCCTAGATCAACAATGCCTACACAATAAATGTGGTAACAATGTAGAAACAAGAAACTGGCTTACACAAAAGGACATAAAGTCCAGGCGTAACTCAATGGATAAGGCAGCATCTCTGGAGAACATTGATGGGTGACATCCCAAAATGTTACATATCCATCTTTGGGACATGGCCTATCCATGTTCTCCAGAGATGCTGCCTGGTCAGCTGAATTACTCCAGTGTTTTGTGTCCTTTTGTTTTACAATAAATGTGATAGTAGCTGTGCATTCTCCCCATATTCAGCTCCAAGCAGCTCCACATAGTGCTTAGTGCTGTTGAACAGGAATGAGTTTCTTGACATTTATATCAAAACTTTAACAATCCTAAGGAAAGCAGGCGACATGTCAAACTATCTTAATTCTCTGACAAATAAGCAAGTGTATTTTGAAAGAGTACTTGACCATCCTTAATTGCTCCACTTACTTTCAATTTCTTTTATTTTCATCTCCCATGGAATGCAAGCAGTTTTGAAGTTATCAAAGTCACGCTGGAATTTCATCCATTTCTGAAAGTAGAAATTTTGAGATGTAGTTATTTTCTCATCGTCATCATCATCAGAAAAAAAATATCAAATCATTTCTTCAATCTATCCTGCACTAAGTAAGACAGCAGAGTGATACCCTGTTTCCAGACTAGCTCTATTCCTAAAATATTTATTTTCAAGAAGTAACTGTCCCAAGTCACATTCTGAGACATTTCTAAACTAAACTAAACTAAACTAAACTAGAATGTTAGTGTTGTGCCCAATTGCTTCGAGCAGGAGTTTTATGTGCTGAAGTTCATGTTTCACCACAGATCAATCACAGAATGAAAGCTGAGGATGTCCTCAAAGCCAAGTGGGAAAAGGAGGTGGTGAATACTCTTGAATAATTCCTCGATCAGACAGCTTCATCACCAGGATTTCAAAAGAAATATATCAAAAGGCATTCTACATAGACTAATCATGACAAGGAAATTCACCAAACTTCAACCAATAAAGATGCAGTAGGTTTATAGGGCGTGCAGCGTAGGTTTACTAGGTTAATTCCCGGCATGGCGGGACTGTCATATGTTGAAAGATTGGAGCGGCTAGGCTTTTATACACTGGAATTTAGAAGGATGAGAGGGGATCTTATCGAAACATATAAGATTATTAAGGGGTTGGACACGTTAGAGGCAGGAAACATGTTCCCAATATTGGGGGAGTCCAGAACCAGGAGCCACAGTTTAAGAATAAGGGGTAGGCCATTTAGAACGGAGAGGAGGAAAAACCTTTTCAGTCAGAGAGTTGTAAATCTGTGGAATTCTCTGCCTCAGAAGGCAGTGAAGGCCAATTCTCTGAATACATTCAAGAGAGAGCAAGATAGAGCCCTTAAGGATAGCGGAGTCAGGGGGTATGGGGAGAAGACAGGAACGGGGTACTGATTGAGAATGATCAGCCATGATCACATTGAATGGTGGTGCTGGCTCAAAGGGCCGAATGGCCTTCTCCTGCACCTATTGTCTATTGTCTATAAAGGCAATAGATTAAATCAAGGAGCACAACTGTAACTTTAACCCAGTGTTGTCACTTACTTTGGTCATCATTACTTTATAGGCATAAAATCTTTTGCCTTTCCCTTTCCCAAGTGCACCTTCAAATTTCTCCACAAATTCCTGCGCTTCTCTGAAAAAATGAACAGAGATATATATCTCATTAAAGTTAAAGTTAAAACACATGGCAAAACCAGTCCGTAAATTTAGATTTGTTGTGTGGTTCGTTCTACTTCAACAGGATCATTAGCATTAAAGAACATGGCACAGTCAGAGTACACTTTCAATAGACCAGATCAATAATTATTTTACTTATTTGTCTATGAGACGATGTGAGGACAGACATGCACACATGCTATTCCTTCAAGCCATTCATGTTTAAAGTGATCATCCTTGGAAGTTAATGACAAGATAACTTTCCAAGCAAGTAAACAAAATAAAGCACATGTGCTGGACAAAATCTCTCCTAATATTACTCACAAGACCACTTAAAATCTTATTGGCAGATTCTTCTGCTGCATAAATAGTGACTTTATGGAGTTTATGGATTGGAATTTGGGGTTCAAATGTGAACTAACAAAAATCTGAAGAATTGATTGCTGACAGAATATCCAACCTCCTAAAGGATTGCAATTAACAAAATACCAAAGCCTACAGCCAGTTATATTGTCATTTACATCTAATCATATCAGCAAAATGATATATGATAAAAGTCTTACAGAGAATAGCAGGATATGGATCATGTGCAGACAAGTGGGATTAGTTTCACTTGGCATCAAGATTGTACGGGCATTGTGTGCTAAACAGCCTGTTCTTGTACTGTACTGTTCAATGTTCTAAGTTCTGTAACTTGTGAACCCAACAAGTGGCATATATTCACAGTCTCTTAAAGGGCCTTCAACAGTAGAACTTAACATACTACTCTAAACAAGTATACAGGCCAAGTAATTTTATCTTTTCTTGAAAGAATATTAAGATAGATTGGCATTTTTGCAGGTGTTCTGCTATAGTTTACTAGTACATGTTAATAAACGTTGAGATGTGAACATGTATATGTCTCAGTGTGTTCATGATTTGAGTTGCAGAAAAAAAGAACATGCTGGAAAGACTCAATGGTTCTGGGAAGAATGACAAAATTTGATCTGGAAACCATTATAATCAAATTCACTGGATGTTTTCAAGAGAGAGTTAGATTTTGCTCTTAGGGCTAATTGAACCAAGGGATATGGGGAGAAAGCAGGAACAGATTTTGGATGATCAGCCATGCTCAAATTGAATGGCGGTGCTGGCTCGAAGGGCCGAATGGCCTACTCCTGCATCTATTTTTTATGTTTCTATGCAAGTTAAAGTGTAGAGAATGACAATGAGGTGCTAATCAACTGGTTGATCTATAAGTTAGCAGCTTCTGGAAAAGAAGGGAATAAAGCTGACCGTACATCTACAACTATTAATCTTCAAAGCTGAGTTAATTTTGAACTCTAATTCAGGAATAAAATCTTATTTTCAGCTCTTACTTAAAGGGATCATTATGCTTGTTACATTGAATACTGCAAGTAATCACACTTTCTACCTAACTCAATGATCAAGTTAATGAAATCACCATATGGAAGTATGGTCTTTTGTTTAATTTTTATGTGCGCATTTTGAGGCAATATTTTCATTTAATTTACAGTGCAGATACAGGTCCTTTGGTCCACCGAATACGCACCGACCAGCAATGCCCGCACATTAACACTACCTTACACACACTAGGAACAACTTTACATTTATGCCGTCTATTAACCTACAAACCTGTATGTCTTTGGAGTACGGTAGGAAACCGAAGATCTCGGGGAAGACACACGCAGGTCATGGGGAGAACGCACAAACTCTGTACAGACAAGCACCCGTAGTCAGGATTGAACCCGGGTCTCTGGCCCTGAAAGGCAGTAGCTTTACCACTTGGCCACCATGCTGCCCATACATGATTTTAAGAACATGTGTTCAGATCACCATCAGGCAACCTGCCCACTTTTTAAAAAAAGATACAGCATGGAAACAGGTCGACCAAGTCCATTGATCACTCATTCACACGAGTGCTATGTTATCTCACATTTGTATTCACTCCCTACACATCAGGGAATATTTTACAGAGGCCAATTAACCTACAAACCCTGACGTCTTTGAGATATGGGAGGAACCCAGAGCACTCGAAGGAACCCCAAGTGGTCACAAAGAGAACTTGCAAACTCCATACAGACAGCACTCGAGGTCAGGATCAAATCTGGATCACTGGCTCTGAGGCAGCAAACTGTGGTTGTGTTTGTCAATGGGTATCACAACTAACGAAACAAAGTGAATGGTCCACTGACACCATTTAAAGTTTCCTCCAGTCAGTCAACTTAACTGTATTGCAATATGAAGATATGGCCAATTAAAAGATAAATATTAGGTTTGATTTTAACCTTACTTGTCCAATGCACACTGAGCAGGTGTGTAACTTAAATAAGTAGATTGCTTGCCCTTTCAGACTTCAAACAGTTCCATCCATCTCCAATATTAATTTGTTTTGATTTTGCAAGCAGTTAAGCATCCTTCTAAAGCATGCATTTCCATCACAAATCTGCACCTATCAAGATTCCATTAACCCTTCAAGAACCAGATAAAACTTGGACGTCTGATCTGGAGAGCTACTGTGGGCATGCATCTAGGTGACATCAGACATTGGCCTGAAGGGGGAAGAGCATCTTCTGGTAAGTGATTGCTGCCCCTGCCCCAAACTCCCTTCTCCATCCTGAAAACACATTCTTATTATTGGCCTTTATGTTAGCAGATGGCCAAAGATTTACCCGGAATTTTAATTGAGGCCTGGGATGGAAAATACCTGAGGTCTGAAACCATCACTCATCACCCTCCATTCCTTCCAGGCTGCCTACAACTCGCATTTGATTAAACTCAATCCCAATTATTTTTTTGAGAATTGGTTACTTACATCTTCTCAATTCTTTATGATTAACTGTAATAATGTATGACACAGAAGCACTTACTTCAATAGTTGTAATTTCTGCTTCATGGGTGAGGGCTTGTTTCGTAAAGTTGCAATGAGTTTCTTCTTTTCTTCCACTTCATCCTTCAGTTTATCCATATCTTCTTCTGTAATGACTTCTTCATCGGATTTTTCTTCAGAGCTAACAATCAAGAGATAAACATATTATGATGATGCAATGATTTTCAAATAGAACTTCGAAATATCAATAGACACAAAATGCTGGAGTAACAGCGGGACAGGCAGAATATCAATGATGCATCACTGCTCTGCAAGATATTCTTATTTCACTCTAACCAGTTTTCCTTTTTGTAATACTACAATGAAGATCAATCAATCAACTCACCTCCTCTCCACATCCTCACTGAATTGAAATGACAAACAGTGCACCAAATTAGCTTTGACTTCTTCACATTCCAAGGCTTCCTTTTATTTAATGGTTCTTAAAGCATCATCAAATGATAGCTTCATGATTATGATTAATTCTTTGATGTATAAATCTATAACTCTATGATTAGTTATAGATTTATGCATCAAAGAATTGAGCTGCCAGAGGAGGTTGTTGAGGCAGGTGATATAACAGCATTTAAAATACACTTGGACAAGTACATGGACAGGATTGGTTTTGAGGGATATCGGCCAAATGCAAACAAATGGGACTAGCTTAGATAGGGACATCTTGGTCAGTATGGATGAGTAGGGCCTTGATTTCATGGCCCCCTTTAGCTCTCCTAATTACTTGTTTCCTCTCCTGCTTTCATTATATTCATCAAGGGCCTTCTCCAATTTCAGCTTCCATTACTTCTTTCTGACTAAACCTATTTCTCTGGAACGTCAGAGGTTGAGGGGAGACCTGATGTAAGGATGTAAAATTAACGGAATCAAGGGATATAGGGAGAAAGCAAGAACGGGGTACTGATTTTGGATGATCAGCCAAGATCATATTGAATGGCGGTGCTGACTTGAAGGGCCGAATGGCCTACTCGTGCACCTATTTTTGACGTTTCTATGTTTTTATGAAAGGCATAGATAGGATAGATAGTCGGAACCCAAGGTGGAAATGTCAAGGACTCAAGGGTATAGATTTAAGATGAGAGAGGGAGAATTTATGAGAGATGTGTGTGGCAAGTTTTTTTTTAACGCAGAGAATGGAGGGTGTCTAGAACATGCTCCCAGGGGTGGTGGTAGGGGCAGTCACGATAGTGGCATTTAAGAGGCTTTTAGATAGGCACATGGATATGTAGGACATGAATGGATATGAATCATGTGCAAACAGAGATTAGTTTAACTTGACAAAATTTTCAGCGCATTCATTGTGGGTGGAAGAGCCTGTTCCTGTGCAATGTTTTCTTCTGTTCTATGTTCTATTAACAACATCTCTTGTCATCCGTGGTTCCTGAATCTTGCCATCCTTATCTTTCATCCTCACAGGAACATGCTGTTCTTGTACTCTAATCAGCTGGCCTTTTAAAGACTCCCACATATTAGATGTGAATTTACCATGAAGCAGCTAGTCTCAATCTTCCTTCTTCAATTCCTGCCAAATATTCAATTTAGTTTAGGAATACAGCAATAGAAGCAGGCCACTTGGCCCACCGAGTCCACACTGACAATCAGTCCCCCGTTCAATCCAGTTCTATGTTATCCAACTTTCTCATCCATTTCCCACCTACAAATCTGCTTATCTTTGGAATGTGGGAGGAAACTAGAGCTCCCAGAGGAAGCCCACGTGGTCACAGGGAGAACTCTACACAGGCAGCATCCAAGGTCAGGATCAAATTCATGTCTCTGGCGCTCTAACAGTTGTTCTATTGTGCAGCGCACAACTGTTTTATAGCCTTACTGTTTTAATAGCCTTGCCTCAATTTAGCATTTTCACCTGAGGTCTCGTCTTATCCATATCCATAATGATCTTCAGACTTGCAGAATTACCGTCATTCTACCCATAATGCTCCCGCACTGAAACATTGATCACCTGGCCTGGTTCATTCCCAATACTGGGAATTGTATTACGACTCAAACTATTATGGCTCAAACTCTAGTTGTATTATCAACAATGAGAGAAGGAGAATTTAAGAGAGATGTGGAACTTCAAGGATCTTTCCTGAATGGAGTCACAGTAGATATTGAAGAAGTTAAAATCACCCACTATCATAACACTGTTCCACTTACATCTTTCCATCATCTGCCATTATATCTGTCTCCCTAGTTCCTGCTGGCTATTGGAAGGCCCAAGGTATAAGCCCATCATAGTGATTGCATCTCTTTTATTCCTGAATTTGAACTGTATGGCCTTCCTTGTTTTCCTGGGAATTAAGCATGAAGGTCATTGGTGCAATATCAGCCATGCAAAGTATCACATTAAAACATGCATGGGTGTCAGACGTTATGGGGAGAAGGCAGGAGAATGGGGTGAGAAGGGAGATAGATCAGCCATGATTGAATGGAGGAGTAGACTTGATGGGCTGAATAGCCTAATTTTGCTCCTATTACCAGGATGCTCCAGCATCCATATGATGATCTTATGATCTTATGCAGAATGGTTTACATGCTCTATTTATTTATGCATCATAGAAACGAGGTACATGCTCTAATTTTCTTACCAATCGAGTTATTCTCCATATTTCATCCATCTTCCAATTTCTCTAAAATTGAGAGACCTACCTTGAATCTCCTTTCTCTTCAACTTTCTTTTGCTTGCCTCTGGTCTTGCCACCACTTGCTTTGACATTCTTAGCCTTCTTCTTGCCCTTGGCCCTGTTATCCTCCTCTTCACTGTCACTGTCCACTTGTTTTTTACCCCTTTTTTCTTTCCTTCTCTTGTTCGCTGCCTCATCACTGTTACTATTATCATCAGAATTTTTCTTCTTGGATTTTAAATGTCTTCCATTCTTCCTGCTTTTATTTGTTTCTTTCTCTGATTCATCATCATTGCTTTCCTCTGTAACTTTGATCTTACTTTTCACATTCTTCTTTCTACTTTTTGCTTTTTTCTCATCTTCCAATGTATCAGATTCCTCTTCTGATTCTTGTTTAGTCTTTTTCTTTCCATTTTCCTTTCTATTTCTTGGTGCCGTTTTCTTGGTGTCCTCTGATTCCACATCTGAGTCATTGTTGTCTTAATGAAGAATGAGCAACATTGCAAAGTTAATCAGCAGCTCAAATTCAAACACACAGTGAAGTGGACAGAAAAAAAAAACCCCTGTAACCTTATTAAGATGCCTATTGCAGGAAAATAAAGGGTGAGGGATTGGCTGTTTTGAATAATTGAATAGTGTAAGTTGAATAAATTTTCACTTCTCATAAATGCAAATGCAATTATGTATTTGAAATGGCTAAAATAATAAGAGATTTTGAAGTTTACATCTTAAAACAATGGATATTTTTAAGGCGGAGATTGACAGATTCTTGAATAGTTGGGGTCTCAGGGATTAAAGGGAGAAGGCAGGAGAATGGGGTTGAGATGGAAAGATAGATCAGCCATGATTGAATGGCGGAGTAGAATGGCCAAATTCTGCTCCTATAATTAATGAACATGAACTTATGAAAAGGCAGACCATGATCATTTTAAGTGTTTTAACCATCAAAATAAAAGATTTTAGAATAAACAATACAAAAGACAAATCATCACTTTTAATCAACAAACATATCTCTCCAATTCTGAAAAATTCCTGAAGGAAAATACATTAAAAATCTAAAACACAAGGAACTAAGGCACGAGGCTCAAGTTGGAATCTGAAGCAAAACACAAATTGCTGGAGGATCTCAACAAGTTGAACAGCATCTGTGGGGGGGATTGTTAACATTCCACATCAAGACCCTGCATCAGAGCAGAGAGTGGAAAGGAAAGATAATCAGTATAAAAAGCAGAGAGGTGAAGTGAAGTGCAGATGGAACCAGAAAGAGGAGAGGATCTGGTGGGTGAAATATATGGGTGGTAGATGGATGGAACCAGGAGGGGAAGGAGGATGAAAATGATGAATGGCAGCTAAAGAGAAGCAGGGGGGTGGGTATACGGAACAAGAGGAAATAGCTGATGCAAATACAATAACAGCATTTAAAAGACATTTGGACAGGTTCATAAGTTCATAAGTTCATAAGTTATATGAGCATAATTAGGCCATTCGGCCCATCAAATCTACGCCTTTCAATCATGGCTGATCTCTTTTTCCTTCTCAACCCCATTCTCCTGCCTTCTCCCCATAACCCCAGTTACCTGAACTAATCATGAATCTATAAAACTCTGCCTTAAAAATATCCATTGACTTGGTCTCCACAGCCTTCTGTAGCAATGAATTCCACAGATTCACCACCCTCTGACTAAAGAAAATCCTCCTCATCTCCTTTCTAAAGGTATGTCCTTTTATTCTGAGACTATCGCCTCTGGTTCTAGACTCTCCCACTAGTGGAAACACCTCCACATCCTCTCCAGAGATGCTGCTTGTCCCGCTGAGTTACTCCAGCATTTTGTGTCTATCTTCAATTTAAACCAGCATCTGCAGTTCTTTCCTACACATTATCTCCACATCCATACTATCCAGGCCTTTCACTATTCGACAGGTATATGGATGGGAAAGGATTCAATATTGGTCAAATGCGGGCAAATGGGACAAGCTGAGATGGGACATCTTAGTTAGCATGAACTCTGATACTGTCCCACTTGTGTACCCTGTTAAAAATAACTTCTCACTTCTGGCAAACATGCAGTGAGCAGTTTTAGTTCTCCATAATGTTCCTTTAATTGAGTTTAGTTGAGTTGAGTTTAGTTTATTGTCACATGTACCGAAAAGCTTTCATTGCTAACTGTTATCTCACACAGTTATCACATATTGCCCACTGACAAAAGCCATAAAAACAAGGTGAATGTGGGAATTGGGAGGCTGGGATGGGATGGAGTTTGGTGAGTGAAGGTTGCAAGCGTAGGATCTGGGAAATGCTTGTAGAAACATAGTAAAACTTGATATGTACAAAAGGGCTGTTCATTACTGTGACATTATATTAAGAATAGTTGTAATTGAATGCAGACATTTAAATGGAAGAAGACATTGCATGTGCATAATTGTACATGTAATAAGATCTCACCTGTTTCTTCATCTTGGTCCTCATCGATACTTTCCTCATTATCCACTTCAATACTCACTGTTGGAAAATAAATAGCAAGACTGTGGTGTTAGTCTATGTTTTCAAGTCTATAATTACTAATGGTTTAAACTCAACCTCTCAACACAAAAAAATACATACAAGACAAGACTAGTGGGTCTCGACCCAAAACGTCACCCATTCCTTCTCTCGAGACATGCTGCCTGTCCCGTTGAGTTACTCCAGCATTTTGTGTCTACCTAAGACAAGACTAACTGTTCTATCAAGTCTGCCCTATGCAGTTAATGTACTCTAGTCCTAATGATTTACAATATCTACCAATATGCAAGTGCTCTCTTGGGAGATGCAAAAAACATTAAAAAAAAATACTGTGGTTCATTTAGGGAGAAAATAAAACTCCAATATTTCTTTCTAATTGCTTCATAGGTCATCAAAACAAAACCCAAGGTGAAATTGTCAATACTTATTTAAATGTATCATGGTGCCCAACATCTGACTCCCATATTCTCAATGTCAACCCAACAACTGGAGAGGATTTTGAGGGATAAGACACATATGCACTTGATTAGACAGCATGGCTTTGTACATGGAAGGTCGTCTCTTACGAACCTGATTGATTTTTGAAGAAGTAACCAAAAAGGTTGAAGAGAGCAAAGCTGAAGGCATTATGGACCAGCAAGACCTTTGTGCAGATGCATAGTCCATAAATGTGGTGCTGCAGGTAAATAAGGTGGTCAAGAAGGCTTTTGGTACAATGGCCTTCATCAGTCAGGGGATTGAGTATAGAAGTTGGGATGGTATGTTACAGTTGTATGACATGTTGGTGAGGTTGCATTTCGAGTATTGTGTTTTGTCACCCTGCTGTAGGGAGGAGGTTGTTGAGCTGGAAAGAGTACAGAGAAGATTTACGAGGATGTTACCAGGATTTGAGGGGCTGAACTACAGGGAGAGGTTGAGTAGGCATTCTCCAGCCCAACCCTCCATTTCCCATTGACAAATTCTTTTCATAGCATGATTTTCTACAACGTGAGATTTCTTAGGAACACAGCTACTATGTTATAGCAGAACTGCCTTACTACCTAAAATCTAACCTAATTTTCCCCTTCCTTAAAATAAAATCATGCTCTTCTAACAGCACCCATTCTTTGCAGTGCAGGAGGCTGAGAGGTGATCTTATAGAGGTGCATAAAACCTTGAGAGGAATAGATAGGGTGAATGCACGGTGTATTTTACCAACTCGGGGAGTCAGAACCAGAGGACATAGATTTAAGGGGAGAGGGGAAAGATTTAATAAGAACCTGAGGGGAAACTTTTTCTCGCAGAGAGTGGTGGATATATGGAACAAACTGCCAGAGGAGGTAGTTGGAGCAGGTACTATAATAACATTTAAAACACATTTGGACAGGCACATGGATAGGAAAGGTTTAGAGGGATATAAGCAAACATGGGTAGGTGTGAGTAGCGTAGATGTGGTATCTGAGTTGGCATGGACAGGTTGTGCAGATGGGCCTGATTCCAAGTTGTATAATTCTATGACGCTATAACTGATTCTGGTCATTTTTTAAGATGTACATCTTATCGATATCCCCACAGAAGCTTGCAGTTTGTTCCATCAGATTACCACCTTCTGTGTACTATAGGAAGTTCCGCTATAATGCATGTTTTCAGAATACAAATAGAATATAACATGATTGATGAAGAAGGGAACATTATCTGTGTTAATTTGGGTGAATTGGTTATAAAACACTTTTGATCGAAAAAAATAAAACCGCGTAAGAGTTGCTTTGGAAATTGACAAACAGGGAAAAAACTGTCTTGGAAGAAAACAATATGGTGGAAAAAGAACTGTTTCTATGTAACCTCTCCATGGTTATCAGGCACCATTGTCTCACAGTCCATCAGTTTCACTGCAGATGGTCAATAAAATTGACAAGCAATTGCTTATTTTGATGCTAAGGCAATGATACTCCATTAAACAAAGTAACATAGTCTTCAGTAATTTTAGCTTGCATTAACAAAAATAACATATATCTATTAAAAAAGAGCATTATTTTTGAAAATCCAGTGAAGAAAATAAAACCTTATTGTGAGTCTGAAATGTTCCAGCCTAACCCTCCATCCCCCATTGACAAATTATTTTAATAGCACGATTTGCTACAACTTGAGGTTTCTTAGGGACAGAGCTATCAATTTGTAGCAAAACTGAAATTTCATAATTACCCCTTACTCAAAATAAAACCAGCACCTATTTAAAATAAAATCATCTATTTCTGGTTAAAGAGACTAGTCCCTCCATTGTGTTAAGCAGGTCCATCAATTTCTTTAGAGTCTTTGCTTCTTTGAGTTAAAGAAAACATCTTTTTAAGCCGAATAATTTTAAACTGGGTATCTCTTATAACTTGCTGTTGCAATACTTAAATACAGGAATTAAACGGGGCTTTCAAGAGTTGATGACTGTGTTTTTCAGATCCCTCTATCTGTGATCCAGTGCTGCTGGTGATTATCGGGACTTGGACCAATACAGCCTCAGGAGTAATTTGCCTGGTCCATGTTCTGGACATCTCCTCAAGGAGGCCTTTGAGCTGATAACCCAAGCCCTGTCTTCCTCTTCTACCCTCAGATCAAGAAAGCCAGCAGTAATTATTTTATTTTTTTGGGGGGGGGGGGGGGGGGGGAAGGTGAAAGAGAAGAGAGCCAGGACAAAACATTTGAGGTAATAGGTCCTGCCTCTCCTCTCTTCCAGCTTTTGTCCCTCCCCCCTCTACAATCCCTGAAGAAGGATCCTTACCCAAAACATCACCTATCCATATTCTCCAGAATGCCTGCCTGACCCATTCAGTTACTCCAGCACCTTGTGTCCTTTTGTGTAAACCAGTATCTGTACTTCTTTATTTCTATCATTATAACTCTCTATCCCATTCCCATTCAAACCCGTCTATCTTTGGCCTTCTTATTTGCTACATGGAGGTCAAATGCAAATTGGAAGAACAATATTTCATATTCAGCTTGCATAGTTCACAACCCCATGGTGTGAACTGAATTTTCCAATGCCAGATATTCCACACTGCCCTTGTCCCTCACACACACTCACCTACCCACTCTTTTTTTCACCTTTCCACCCTCCAGCCGTCACCTGATTCCATCCTCACATCATCCCTTCCCCATCTTTTTCATCTACCACCTACCAGCCAATATTCCAACCCCACCGGTTGGGGTGAGGTTGCAGGTTGTCGACCCTTAACATTCCATTAAACATAACATTTGCTTCCTAATTGAGAACTGAATTTTAGATCGCCTTGGAGTCATTCCTATTTTTGATGTGCAAAATGTGTGGAGAATAATTAATTGAAGCATGTGTGAAATAAAAGGTTTATATACTAAATTAATCTATCATATAGGAAGCATAAAGAGATTAAGTGTTATTTTTTGACAAATGGTCTAATACACCAAAGCAACTGAGTTCCAAAATTAGCCTTATTTAATCGTGTGCATTGTCAGTGTAATTGGCATGTAAGCGTATTAGCTGATAGAAATTACTCAAAATTAATACAGAAAACAACAGTTGCAACATTAAGATTATTCTTGAAAATCCACACCTATTGAAATAAAACAAAAACATGCAAAGACAAATTTGTACATATTTTGTTTTTAGTGCCTGTAAATAAATATGACTTTTGCATTCCATTCATTCAAGACCAATGCAGTCATATTCCCAACAAATTAAAATAAGACCTATTTTTGTAGGAAATCATCTCTCAGAGCTTTGCAGAATAATTAAAATTAAACATAATGAGTATTAGCAAAAGTCTTTTTTTTTAAGCCTTTCTTCTTGCTATAGCTAGAGCATTCAACAAAGTTTATAACTAACTATACGCAAAGGCATTGCAAGCCACAAAGAACTAAAGCAATTTAGTCTTCACAAGTTAATTCTAATAATACGTAGTATCATCTTAAAATAGGTTACTTCCACAATCTTTATAACTATCAATCAATTAATTTATTTTATTTTAGAAGAGTTTAATTTATCACAAACAGTTTTTTTAATGAGGTCCATTACCATCACTTGCTTTGGCGATCAGTTTTTTATGTCGCGGCATTCCACTATTCCAAGTTGTCTGATTAAGACTGTTAAGCAATAAATTACATCACAAAAGTGAAGGATATTCCAGTATTTAGCATGAGAGGCAACTTATTTGAATTTCTAAAAACACTTTCACCTGCTGCTCGCTGCTTTCACTGAGTGAAACGTGATAATAGGCCATTAAACCATTTGCTGAAAGATTCATGAAGTTTTGGGTTACTCTTACGTGCAATATTACAGAGGTCACAAAATAGTTAGGGGATGGATCATAGAATCATGGAAAATTTACAACAAAGAAGGAAGGCATTGGGCCTATGTTGTTCATATTGGTTGAAAGTAACCCAACAATGTCTTACCCCACATTTTTCCTATGATCTGTAGTCCTGCATGTCTTCACTTGCACAACAAAATACATTTTAAATGTGATGAGGGCTTCTGCCTCCCCCATCCTTCAGGCACTGAGTTCCAGCTATTCTAATCTAAAATAAAGTTATGTTAGTATTTCATCAAGAAGCCTGGTCCATTGCTCCAGAGTCATGAGTTCAAATCCTGTCATTGCAGCTGGCAGAATTCTAATTTAATTTGTTAAATAAATTTGGACTTTCATTTTTTTTAAATATTGGGGTCGATAATGGCTTTCAAGAATGGAAATCTTCTATCGGTATGTGACTCCAACCCCAAAATGTGGTCGTTTTTAAATACCTTCTCAGTTCATTGCCATTTAGGGATGGATGATTAAAGTTAGATTTAAGGTGATGTCTGCATCCCACGAATGAATAAAGGATAATGTGCAGTTTGTTCTCTTCCTCAGGAAAGGATATATTTGCCATAGAAAGAGTGTCAAAAAGGTTCACCAGATTGATGTAGAAACAAAGAACTGCAGATGCTGGTTTACAAAGAAAACCACAAAATGCTGGAGTAACTCAGTGGGTCAAGCAACGTGGCTAGGTGACGTTTTGGGTTGGGCCCTTCCTCTGGATGCTCCCACATTCCAAAGACAGGCACCTTTGTAGGTTCATTGGCTTCTGTATATAATCCCTAGTGTGTCGGATTGAACTAATGTACAGGTGATTGTTGGGCCAAAGGGCCTGATTCCACGCTATATCTCTAAACTGAAAACAGGATCAAGGGTCAGCCATAACTTCATTGAATGCAGAGCAGGATCAAAAGAATGAATAATCTGCTGATGTATTTCTAAGTTTGGCCATTAGTATTTTGCTTCAAATACCCAAATTTCAAAGAAGGGAATTGAAAATGATCAACCTTTATTTGTTTTATATTTTCATTGAAAATATGTATTTCAACTCTACTTTTGGCTTTAGATTTCAGGTCAGGAGGTTAACATAACTTTCAGTAACAGGAGAGGGTATTACATATTCTAATCATTTGTAAATGTTCACAGTTGATATTAATCTACTTCCTTTTTAATACTGTGCCTTAGTTATAGATGCTGTAATGTCCAAGCAACAGAATATATTGCCCAAACGACCACCAAGCCAAATAAACCTCAGAGTTAACTGTAGACTTTGCTGTAAAGGTCATTAACCTTCACCGTCTTCTTGAAAACTAATATTATTAAGTCCCACCTTTTATTCAACCAATGAACTCTCGTCCATTAAATACGAGTGATTATCTAATATGCCTCACTTTCAATCGCACATTTGCAATTCAATCACACATTTGAAACCTATTAGACTTTTAAGATAATGGCCATGATTGCTGATGATTTCATCATCTTTACCTCACAAGCCTGACATAAATTCTGGGATCTCCACCTATATCTAGTCTGATATGGAAATCAGAAAGTTGCTGTTGGCAATCCAGTATAGGTCCTGCGATTCAACTTCACAGCATGACTCATCATGGAGTGCTGTTTCTCAGCACAAAAAAAAAAATTGTGAATCAGAAAACATGATCTTCTCCTGTGGTTGCAAAATATATTAACTGAGTCCCAAAATTAGAAAGGTATTGGGACAGGTAAACGCAAGACATAAGTACCAGAATAATGAAAAGGAAATGGTGCAATTTTAATTATGTCTTATTCAACAAACAATGTTCTGTCCGTAAAAGCACAGTGTGATTCAGCACATGCCTGCTGAAACAGGTCATAAATGAACAATAAGGGGAGAGGAACCTTCATGCCACACAGTGGCCAAAATTAACTGAGAGCCATATGTTACTGAAAAACATATTGAAACACTCAAAGCATGTAATCCTCCTACAATGCTACTATTGGTATTTTATTTATATTTACATCAGTTATATAATTAGAAAATAAAATTATGATATATTCAAGCATTTCTGTGAAAATTCTTCAAGTGCTTAGCTCAATCACAGGGAAATTTACAATTGTCAGACAATCTGCAAATCAACATGTATCGAAACCCATAGAGACAGTCAATAAAAGATTCCCCAAGGAATCTCCAGGCATGAGCTTGGAGATTTTTAATTAGCTCAACCTCAGCATGATCCAAAAAGGCAATCAACCTGCAATTAACAAGGAAATGTCTTGGGAAGAGCAATTAAAAATTAAACAGATGAAGATTGGCCTCAGCCAAGAACGAATAGATACAAATTATACACTACTAGATACATTATTTTTTAGAAATGTGGGCTATTTTCATCTACAATGATTATTGAAACTATTTGAAGAGATGAATTTGAAGTTTGAATTTTTGTATGACCTTTTTTTAAGTTCAAATGAGAAGGGTGCCAATTGTGGTGTTATCTAAAGTCTTGTCATTGTTAGGGTGGTGGTACTTTTCTTTCTTATTATCTTCCTTAAGGGCAGTAGAGTGGCACAGCTGGTATAGATGTTGCCTCAATCCTGACCTCGGGTCCTGTCTGTGTGGAGTTTGCACGTTCTCCCTGGGACCACGTACGTTTTCTCCGGGTGCTCCGGTTTTCCTCCCACATCCAAAAACCGTGTAGGTTAGTTGCCTCTGTAAAATTGTTCCTGGTGTATAGGGAGTGGATGAGAAAGTAGGATTACGTAGAACTAGTGTGAATAGGTTTAGTTTAATTTAGTTTAGAGATACAGCATGGAAACATGCTCTTTGACCCACCGACCACGCTGTCCATTAATCACCCATTCACACTAGTTCTACATAATCCCTTATTCATATTCACTCCATACACACTGGGGGCAATTTGCAGTGGTCAATAAACCTACAAACTCACACATCTTTGGGATGAGGGAGGAAACCAGAGTACTTGGAGGAAACCCATTTGAACATGTAAACTCTGCACGGACAGGGTTATCTATGATCAATGTGGACTGAATGGACCGAAGAACCTGCTTTCATGCTGTATCTCTAAACTAAACTAAACCGAATTTCATCCAAATTATTGCTGCCTTTTAAAAGAAATTTGAAATATCTTGACGACGTCATAAAGCACTTAGCAAACAATTATTGTAGAGTGTAGTGAAATGTGAACAAAGGCTGCTGATAATTTATGAATGCCCAATAAAAAATAATCAATTAATTTTGTTTATGTACAGACTGCCTATAAAACTACAGAACAGCTGCCTAATTTAGAAACAGCCTGATTTTCAGTGATGTTGATGGTTTATTTGCAATATACTCTTTAGATCCAGGTGGCAAATTGAAAATCCATCCAAGTCAAGTCAAGTCAAGTCAAATTTATTTGTCACATACACATACTCGATGTGCAGTGAAATGAAAGTGGCAATGCCTGCGGGTTGTGCACAAAAAGAATTACAGTTACAGCATATAAATAAAGTTAATAAGTTACTATTAGTGTCGACAAAAATTTAGTCTCTGGGGTTATAAAAGTTGACAGTCCTGATGGCCTGTGGGAAGAAGCTCCGTCTCATCCTCTCCGTTTTCACAGCGTGACAGCGGAGGCGTTTGCCTGATCGTAGCATCTGGAACAGTCCGTTACTGGGGTGGCAGGGGTCCCTCATTATCTTACTTGCTCTGGATCTGCACCTCCTGATGTATAGGTCCTGCAGGGGGGCGAGTGTAGTTCCCATGGTGCGTTCTGCCGAACGCACTACTCTCTGCAGGGCCATCCTGTCCTGGGCAGAGCTGTTCCCAAACCAGACTGTAATGTTGCCGGACAGGATGCTCTCTACAGCCCCAGAGTAGAAGCAATGAAGGATCTTCAGAGACACTCTGAATTTCCTCAGTTGTCTAAGGTGGTAAAGGCGCTGCTTAGCCTTACCCACCAGTGCGGCAATGTGCGTTGCCCACGTCAGATCCTCTGCGATGCGGACTCCCAAGTATTTAAAACTGCTCACCCTATCCACAATCGACCCATTTATCTCCAGTGGCGTGTACGTCCTTGGATGTTTAGCCCTTCTGAAGTCCACAATCAGCTCCTTTGTTTTAGTGACATTCAAGAGGAGGCTATTGTCCTGACACCAGAGTGCCAGATCAGCCACCTCCTCCCGGTAGGCCTTCTCATCGTTGTTGGAGATCCGGCCCACCACCACAGTGTCATCAGCAAACTTGATGATGGAGTTTGAGCTGAACCTGGCCCCACATCCAACCTTGTTGCTGATGGGGGGTCAAGATGTTAGTGTTAGGTCATGACGCAAGAAGATTCATTCCTTCAGAGAATAATGAAGCAATGTTCAGACCAATGTAATTTTTTCATGGATGCTTGTTGGGAAACATTTTTCAATTAGCTCTCTGAGCATATTATAAAGCCTAAATTCCTATCCGTTCTTTCAACTGCATTCTTGACCTGTCCCTAACGTAGAGCGATTTCTGCAGATAGAACCCAAGATTATCACCTGAAAAAAGAATTGCCCCCTTTAATTAGTCTTGCCAATCTTGTCCTACCTATTACAGTGACATTATATTTTTTCTGTGTAATTCACATTAATATGAATCTAGGCATTCCATGAGTAAAGCCTTGCAAAATGAAAGCACTATTTATTTTGTTCTAACATGTTCTAACGCGTGCAAACATTTCTTCAAGTTTACAGGAGTCTAAATTTAACTTAGTTTAGCTTAGTTTAGTTTAGAGATACAGAGCAGAAACAGGCTCTTTCGGCCCACCAGGTCCGCGCCGACCAGCGATCCCCACACATTAACATTATCCTATACCCACTAGGGACAAATTTTACATTTACCAAGCCAATTAACCTACATACTTGTGCGTCTTTGGAGTGTTTGAGAGTCTTGTGGGAACTGATTCATACTACTCCACGCTGCCCTTTCTCTACATGTACAACAGCACTATCCATGATGTGCGAATTCTACTTGAGCTCTTGACGAGATACTCATGGGTTTGTTTTTGCACAAATATATTGCTGGTCTCCCTGAAGATAGTGAATGTTTTTGAAATGAGGCTTAATGCAGGACAACAATAATGATCAAATCAGTTTGGTCAATGAGTGTAACTCATGTTCCTATAATGTCTCGAACTACTGAACATACAATAAGTCATCCCAGCAGTGAGTCATATCAATTGACTCAAGCTGGGCTCTCTTCCAATTATTGTTCCATCATTCAGTCTGAAGAAGAGTCTCGACCCGAAATGTCACCCATTCCTTCTCTCCAAAGATGCTGCCTGTCCCGCTGAGTTATTGCAGCATTTTGTGTCTATCTTTGATTTAAACCAGCATCTGCAGTTCTTTCCTACACATTGCTCCAACATTTCTGCCTTGCTAATCATATGTAAAAGTTGTCAATGCATTGCCCTTTATAAACCTACCTTTCCTCATCACCCTTTCATTTCTTAAATGTCAATTTATCTAATTTCCCCAATCTGTTCACAGAACTAAGGGCAGCACTGTGGCGCAGTGGTAGAGTTCCTGCCTTACGGCGCCAGACACCCGGGTTTGATCCTGACTATAGGTGTTGTCTGTACGGAGTTTGTATGTTCTCCCTGTGATCACATGGATTTTCTCTGGGTGCTCTTGTTTCCTCTCACATTGCAAAGACGTACAGGTTTGTAGGTTAATTAGCTTCGTTAAAAAAATGTGAATTGTCCTAGGATTGAGCTAATGTATGTGGTGATTGCTGGTCGGTGTGGACTCAGTGGCCAAAGGGCCTGTTTCCACGCTGTATCTCTAAAGTCTAAAGGTGAGGATCAAACTAAGTGTACAATATGTGTACCTGATAATCATTCCCCAGGAGGAGGAAGTGTCACATCTGCACCATGGTTTCTCTGTAAAGTTAATTCTGTATTACGCAGAACATAGAACAATACAGCATAGGAGCAGGCTCTTCAGTCTGCCAAACAAGATGTCAAGATAAACTAATTTCATCTGCCTGCACATGATCCATATCCATTCATTTCCTGTATATCCATGATTCTCAGCTTGGGTTTTGCTCCTTCACATTAGATGTTAATTATGTGCTCATTCCCGCCATCAAGAAATCTGTTGAACCCTTACTAGCCTTGTTTCACTTTGTTGATGAACTGAAGCTTAGGTCTTTCATTATACCACTTCTATCCTTTGGTTGCCAATAGACCAAAACCTTGCATTTGGAGTTTTAAGACCATCCCTCAACACTTTCATCGGGAAAGCATTTAAGATTGTTGAGTGGAATTTATGCCAAGAGTCTCAAAGATTGTTTGTTGGTGACCATACACTGATCCCAAGTCACATCTTCTGATGTCAGCATTGATAAAAGCATTTAGTGTGTGCCTTTCTTTTGACTATGTAGCCCATCATTCAGAATCATAATGTAAATTGTGAACACAGATATTTTGCTATAACTGAGGACCTGTTGCTCCAGACTTAGATAGTGATCTTACTTGCGGCTATTGTCAATTCATGCATCCAATTTTCTATCAGTGTTTATTGAACTCACAACGTATGAGCCAAGATAGAATAGAATAGAATAGAATAGAATAGAATAGAATAGAATAGAATAAAATAGCCTTCATTGCCATCCAAAAACATGTTTTTGTGGACAAAATTACGTTACCCACAGTCAACAATGAGAGGCAATAAATAAGAAAGCAATAAAACACACAATCACAAAATCAACATAAAACAAAAAACATCCATCACAGTGAGTCTCCTCCAGTCACCTCCTCACTGTGATAGAAGGCCAGAATGTCTTTCTCTTCCCTGCCGTCTTCTCCCGCGGTCAGGCAGTCGAACTTGCCATGTCGGGGCGGTCGGGGCTCCCGACATTGAAGCCCCTGCCGGGTGGTGGAAAATCCCGCGGCCTATTCCAGGCCGCGCGGGATCGTGAAAGGTCCGCAATGAGCCGAACCAAGCCCCGCAATTTGGGGCGGACAAAGATGCTGGCGCTGCCGGAGCTCCCGAAGTCGGGAGCTCCGGCAGCTCCAGCATCTTTGTCCGCCCAGGGACCTGCGAGCATCAAACGTCCACAGGGCCTGCGGCCCGTGGCCAAAGCCTCCGAAGCCTCTGAAGGTGAGTCACAGCTGCACTTGCAGCGCCACCACAGCCTCCGAAGACAGCCAGCTCCGCAGGTGGTGGGTACAGTCCGCGGGCTCTGCGAACCAGAGCCCCAGGTGGTCCCAGCAGGAGGCCGCCAGCTCCGGGTGTTTGGCCGATGGTAGGCCGCAGCGGGAACGGAGACAAGACCCAGAAAAAAGGTCACGTCTCCGTTTGGAAGAGACAATTTTTATTGTTTCCCCCCCCACACATAATACACAACCACAAAAAAAGACTACATCACACCTCCTTACAATTTAGACCAATAAAACCCCCAAAAAACAAAAAGACAAATGGACTGCAGGTGAGCTGCAGCTGCTGCACTCATGTAGCAAATGCATTCCACATTTTCAATGCCTTATTGAACTTACAAATGCTTGGAATAATCTTAGGATCTAGTTAGATGGATCATTGCCCACAAATTCAAATTTAAGAAAGTCCAGATTATTCCATAACATTAGTAAATAAATCTCAGATGTATCCAATTCATTTGTAAAACAAGTGTCCAGAAAATCATTATGAGTTTCACACATCCCATTGTACTGGAAACCCATCAGTGGATTTCCTCTCAAAGGGATATCCTTCCATAGGATAAGTATGGACCACTGTCTAAATTGTGCAAGACTTTTACTGGCTTTCCACAAATGAGGGCTATTGTCTTGTATGTTATCACAAGGCCAATGAAATTGGATTCACAATGCCTGTCATCAAGGAAGTTTACTGTGTCCTAAGTTGTGGAGACTTAGTGCAAATATGATGCATCAAATAAATGAGGAGAAGGAAGGAAAACTCCAGGGCACTGTGCTTCCAGCCCTGGCAAATCTACATAGGTAGTGAAGTCAATCCACTTTTCCTTAAAAATCACAGAATCATCTGTCAAAGAGGTATTAGACAGTGGGTCAAGGGAAGGTACACAATGTTAACAAGTAGCCAGAAAATGTTAGAATTGAAAGAATAGATGACATTGTTGAACATTGGATAACTGATATTATCCATCAGCTGAAAAATGTAGGGATCAGATCTCTTTGGTTATGCTGATGAAATAAGAGTTCTGGCACAATAAGAATCATTTGTGTGTGTATAATACGATGCTTTCTGAGAACGTGCAACTGAAGGCAGTTTATCTGGAGAGGCAGACTGCCAAGATATGTGATTCAATAGTATTTGGTTTTGCAGATATGCATATTGGAACATTCCAAAAAATCCACACTTTCGTGCTCTCTTGGAAGTTTCCTTTGCCCAACACATAACATAACATAACATAACATAACAACACTTTATTGTCACTCGGCACAACACCGAGCGAAATTTCAGCAGTCACACAAAATACAGCAAAAAGAAAAGAACACAGGACACCCGACCCCAACACAAACATCCATCACAGTGACTCCAAACACCCCCTCACTGTGATGGAGGCAACAAAACTTCCCCTCTCTTCCCCCCGCACCCACGGACAGGCAGCTCGACCCCTACCGAGGCAAACGACACGCACAGCCCCCGCAAGGGGATGGAAGGCCCCCCGGCCGAGCCGCCCCGGGCACCGAAACGTCCCGCGGCCGCACCGGGCGATGTTAAGTCCAACGGCCGAGCCGCACCGGGCACTGAAACGTCCCGCGGCCGAACAGCGCTGACGATGTTAAGTCCAGCGGCCAAGCCGCACCGGGCACTGAAACGTCCCGCGGCCACACCGGGCGATGTTAAGTCCAGCGGCCAAGCCGCACCGGGCATTGAAACGTCCCGCGGCCGAGCCGCACCGGGCACTGAAACGTCCCGCGGCCACACCGGGCACTGAAACGTCCCGCGGCCACACCGGGCGATGTTAAGTCCAGCGGCCGAGCCGCACCGGGCACTGAAACGTCCCGCGGCCGAGCTGCGCCGGCAATGTTAAGGCCCGCAGCCGAGCCGCACCGGGCACTGAAACGTCCCGCAGCCGAGCTGCGCCGGCAATGTTAAGGCCCGCAGCCGAGCCGCACCGGGCACTGAAACGTCCCGCAGCCGAGCTGCGCCGGCAATGTTAAGGCCCGCAGCCGAGCCGCGCCCCGGGGAAGAGACCTAATAAAATAAAGGTTTCCCCCCGCCCCACCCCCCCACCCCACCCCACACCCCCACCACACACCCCCACCACACATACACAGCCAAAAACAGAAACAAAAACCATCCCAACACCGACACAAACAAAAAAAAAGAAAAAAAGACAACAGACTGCCAGAGAGCCGCAGCCGTTAGGCGCAGCCAACTCCTCCTTTTACATACTTCTTTAAAATTGTACAGATGAAAAAAACATTTTCATTAGCTTGGAGAGCTGGGAAAAATATATTGGAAAACACTCCTAGACAAAGCAATATTGACTGTAGTTGAGACACCTTTTATCATCACAGTCCATTCTAGTGCCATAATTGATGATTCCCAAACAGGAGGACAATCCATAGCATTGTTATAGTTTCATCTCATACTCCGAATTGTATATTTCTACACATTGTTTGTCCATAAATATCGCAACCTTGTGTTACAAAAATAGTTTGTATTCTGTGAGTCAGATGAAAAGCACATCAAACAGTGTCCTGAAGAGTATTTGCCTAGTCACATTTAGGTATTACTAATAAGTCCGTCTGTTATATATTGTTGCATTTTGAGTATGATTGCCTAGCCAACTTAATTCTCAGTACTGTAGTTCGGGATGGACCTATCTGCACACATATTTTTCAAGCAGTATTTTTCTCTATTTTTACCTTGTTTTCATCCCCAAATGCAATTGTTTCATCTGTGGTACTTCTGCCTTCATCTGTCAAGATCCAAACCTAAGAAGTTCCCTTCCATAGCTCTTTGAATTTCTATCCCATTTTACTGCTTAAAGAAGCTCCTTAAAACCTACCATTTTTGATCAAGCACGTGATCACCTGCTTCAATATCTGCTCCAATAGTGTGGCTGAGCATGAGGCTGAAGGGTCCCAACCTGAAATGTCACCTATCCATGTTCTCCAGGGGTGCTGCCTAACCCACTGAGTTATTCCAGCACTTTGTGTCTTATTTTCGCATCTTCTTGTTTTGTTTGAATATGCTCCTGGGAAGCTATTTGAAATGATTTTCCTACAATTAAAACATTCTACAAATGAAAACTTTGTCTTCAAAAAATATTTATGCGCCAACTTAAAGTTAGAACACATTGGTTAAAGAATGGCTCCAATAATCAGTTAGTCCCTAATACTTATTCCAGGATTTGAAAGCGCATATTTCAATGTGGTATTGCAGACGTAAATAAAGTATCGGTGGTGGCAGCATGCAAATAAATGTAGATAAGCTCCACCATCCTGAACTACAGGTTCAGATACAAGTTAATAAATTCATGTCACATTGACAGATGTCATAGATGGAGTTTTCCATTGTCCCAATGATGAATAACATCTAAAATAGATCACCTGTGTAGATTGGTGTAATGGTGTCACTAATGTTATGTGTCATGCTTTTGTAGTTACGCCCCTTTAGCTTTTGAGTGACCACTGCTTGTGTGATTCAGGTTAGTGTAAGTGGAACGTGCAGGCGTGAGGTCGTGCTTGCTATGTAGTTAATAAAGTCTTTGGATCATTATCCAGGTGTAAGGCTTCTGTTATTATACGGTCAGCACAACATGGTGTCAGACGTGTACGGACTTACTCCAAATTCTATTGTTTTCCTCTTGTTTTTATCTTAGTTTGTTATTTTTCTACTGTGTGCGATGGCTTCTGCTCTCAGGAAACCGGAGATCTTGGTATTTGATGCAGATCTCGTGGAACGGTGGCGTGTTTTTGAAGAGGATTTTTCAATCTACATTGATGCTGCATACCTACGGCTGCTCCTGCTCTTCGTGCTTCATTGTATTGGACGATATCCTCATTGCTGGAAACACGGTCAACGAGCACGATGCCAATCTGTCAATAGTGTTGAAGCGTGCCGAGGCCATCCATCTCAAGCTAAATCCTCTAAAATGCAAATTCAGAGTGAATGAGGTAAAATACTTAGGCCATATATTTACCAAAGACGGCCTCAAAACTGATCCAGCGAAAACTAGTGCTATCAACAAGCTTCCAGCACCCACAGACGTGCTCAGTTTGCAGAGATTCCTTGGCACGGCAAACTATTTGAGCAAATTTCGGCCCCATTACGCCAGCTTACAAACAAAGACTCTGCTTGGACTTGGCACGAGCAACAACAGACTGCATTTGACACTCTTAAATGGAGGATGTCTAATGCTCCGACTCTGGCTTACTTTGACCCTAAACTACCGATTACTCTTACTTGTGACGCCTCACAACACGGGCTGGGCACTGCATGCCTTCAGAATGATGGCAATGGCAATAAGCCTGTTGCCTATGCTTCGCGCACCATGACTGACACAGAACAACGATATGCCCAAATTGAAAAAGAACTGTTAGCGGTTGTTTTTGCCTGCAAGAAATTCAATGAGTTCATCTTTGGCCACACTGTCACAATTGAAACTGACCACCGACCTCTGATCAGCATTTTCAACAAACCTATCCACACCTCTCCAGCGCGCCTACAACGGATGTTACTGCAACTTCAAAAATATGACATGGTGCTGATCCACAAACGCAGTAAGGATATGCACCTGGCCGATACTCTTTCGCGTGCACCCGGGAAGACCTGCGAGGGTCCACCCCCACCAGATGACGACTTTGTTGTGATGTGTGTATCTTTTATCCCTTCGTCCTGCATGGAGGACCTGGTTGCCCACACTGCTGTTGACAGTACCCTACGGTCGCTAATCTCCGTCATTAAGCGCGGCTGGCCAGACAAACACTGCAACGTTCCACTGCCAGTCCAGCCCTTCTTTGCTGCCCGAGATGAGCTCATGCTCCAAGGTGGCATTATTTTAAAAGGACACAAGGCTGTGGTTCCTGCTTTGCTGTACCACCGGTATTTTAACGCTGTCCATGCAGGACACCCGGGTGCTGAAGCCACAGTTTCACGGGCGAGAAGCATGTTTTACTGGCCTGGCATGGCCGAATACATCACTGAGAATGTGGCATCCTGCGCAGTGTGTACCAGTTTGGCACCTTACCAACAAAAACAACCGCTTCTTTCACATCCGGTACCTGAGCTCCCGTGGTCTACAGTCACAGCTGACATATTTGATTGGCATGGCAAACAATACCTGGTGCTCGTAGATTTGTATTCAGGATGGCTCGACATTGATTTTCTCAGCAGCCCCACTTCCAACGGAGTGATTTCGAAGTTATCTCGCCACTTTTCAGTCCACGGAAGCCCGGTCAAACTGCTAACTGACGACGGCAGTCAATTCATCAGCCAACAATTTAGGGAGTTCGCTAGACACTGGAATTTTCACCACATCACCAGCAGCCCGGAATATCCCCAGTCTAACGGGCTGGCTGAACGGACTGTTAAAAGTGCTAAACAGCTCATGGAACGTTCGTACAGAGCAAAATCGGACATATTCCTGGATCTGCTTAACTTATGCAACATCTCCCGTGACCCCATCTTGGGTTCACCCGCCCAACGTTTATTGTCAAGGCAAACCCGTGCCACAGTGCCTGTAGCCAATCAGGCTTTAGTCCCACAAGTGTTTCCACCGGAGGAGGTTCAATCCAGGTTGCAACAGAAGCGTGACATTCAAAAACGATGGTTTGACAAGACAAGTAGGCCACTGCCACCGCTGACCAAAGGGCAGGTGGTCCGCTTACAGACTGACAGAGGCCATGACCGTATCGGAGTAATTTCTGGAATTGCTTCAGAGCCACGCTCATATACCGTTAGTGCCGATGGCGGTACCTACCGACGTAACAGGCGACACATCCTGCCTGTGAACGAGCCAGTTCCTCCTCAGTATAATCCAGACCGTACAAGTTCGCTTCCGTTTGCGCCTAGTGGCACTCGCATGCTTTTGCAAGCACAACAATCCATGTCTGCAACAGCTCCTTTGCCTGTTCCATCTTCGCCTCCATATTCATCACCTGTTCCACAGTTTGTTGCTTCGTCTCCAGGGACGTTGATTCAGTCTCCCTCGCCTGTGGATTCACCTGCTCTCTCCCCAGATAAGAAGAATGGAGATGGTCTCTATCGTACATGTGCTGGTCGTGTTTGCAGGCCGGTTGTGAAGTATCCCGACTATGTTTAACTTTCCTCCAGTTTGTCACCAATTGTTATACATGACGTGCTTAGTTTATGGGTCTGTATCGTTGTTGATTCTTTAAGAGGGGGTGATGTAGATGAGTGTAATGGTGTCACTCATGTTATGTGTCATGCTTTTGTAGTTACGCCCCTTTAGCTTTTGAGTGACCACTGTTTGTGTGATTCGGGTTAGTGTAAGTGGAACGTGCAGGCGTGAGGTCGTGCTTGCTTGCTATGTAGTTAATAAAGTCTTTGGATCATTATCCAGGTGTAAGGCTTCTGTTATTATACGGTCAGCACAACAACCTGGTCATTCAACTAATTTGTGATTGTAAGATCTTATCGTGCAAAAAAATAGTTCACTTGTTTGAACACATAGCAACCTTCACTCCAGTCCACATGCAAAGTACTTTGTTGTTCAGCTTTTAAATGTTTTGAAAAACTTATTTGTCTAATTGCACAACTGAATGTCCACATTCTTAAATCACATGTTGTAATGTCAGTGAACATTTGTAGTGGGTTATTAGGATGGACAGATATGCCAATTACTTTCACTCTTACTCTCATAAGTCAGATCAAAGTGACAATGTGTCATTTGGAGAATTTGCGTTATACACTCTTCAAGTTCCTTTCATTTTTAATGAATAAATATTGTTTTCACCCAGAAGTTACCATCCAGGTCAGCAAAAATTAAGCAACAGCACATACTGTCCTGTCAATGATCCTCTCGTGGTCACTTGATACATCAGTATGTCTCTTTTGTGTGACATCACTTTAGCCTGCTAGCAATACAGAGGCTAATTTAGCTCAGGAGGCTGAGCTCAGCTATCTACCCATGTATGTTATCCATGTTTAGGATAGCAAAACAGAGGTTCATTATTTGTTTTATTAAAAAAACAGAACATTTTAAATCAGATTTTATGAGAAATATTTCTTTATTTCCATATGACATCATGAAAGTCAACTCTATTTACAATTATTTATTTCACTGTTATTTTTGTTTTCTTTCATTTATTCTGATATAACATAAACAAATCAAAATCCCAGCAACATAAGCACAACTTCCAGGACAGAGAAAGTGACTGTGGCAACAGATGGCTAAAAGGTAGCAAGGTAAGCATCACAGTTTAATTCTTTTCGTATATAATTTTGTAAAAACTGATTGTAATGCATCTGAAGGTAGACAATGGGCACTGCTGGAGGTCTGGTAGATTCTATATTCAATATCTGTTTCTGGCCACAGGAGTTTCAAACGAGGATGTTTACTCTAATTTGTTTAGCCAGGAATTTGTTACATGTACTGCTTATATAGTTGCATAAGGCAATGCAATTATATCCTCTGGTCATGTGATTTATTTATATAACAACATAAAAACACACCACATCTCTCCCTCCTTGAGGAAAGCATGTGTGAATAGTGTTTATAGTTATATATTGACATTGCAGATGTACTTTATTGGCTGAGTTGCTTAGCCAATTTCATGTCTTCAATTGTACACTTGACTCTTGAGCTGTAGTTGTGCTTCTTCCATGGAGATGTGGAAATGGCTATTTCTTGATGACTCACACGGACATTTCTGAAGTAGATTTCCACTAAATACTTCTTTAAGCTGTAGATTTGGACTATGTCACTGTGGTCCCACTGCTAACTCTTGTGTTTGTTATATTCTAATGATTAATTCTCGCGCTCAATTGAAAGTGTTTTTCTTTTTTTCAAAATATTGTCTTCTGATTCAATGGCTGCCACTGCGACTCTCCCTCCCAAGTTAAGCTCCACCAAGCTCAATTATGCGTGAAGACAATGATGCATTAACAGCTCTGCCAGTTAAAACCAGAATGGAGCGATATGGCACATAAACAGGAACTTAGTCAAACAATGTCTCTTTGGGAAGCTAAAGTAACCGTGGAACACATTCCTTCTTGGCTTCATTTCTCACAGGTACAGGTCTCTTTGCCATCCATTGAGACCAGGGGAAAATGGAGAATTTGGTAAATGCTTGAAGCCGTCGTCTCACATGAAGCTCTCAAATAAATCGAATGGGAGCAGGAAACCATTGTCTGGCATTAATTCTGCCAATGTTCTGTGTGTGGTAAAGATACATCTCAACCCAACAAACATTGTTTTCTGTTGTCATACAAGAACCTACATATCTGATTTCAATCAATTTGGTGTATGCATCAATCATCATATGGAAATCCATGTTCCATACCCAAGCCCAGCTTTCTATTGTGTGCGCTAATTTTAATAATCACGTAGCAGAAAGCTAAAGTATTCTTCCACCTTCTGAACTACCCTTGTAACAAGATGTCTGGCTCTTTCTGAAGAGCCATTACATTGACGATGTACTTCAGGGCTAATTTTCATAAGTAATATTGCTTTCTTGTATTCCCTCTTTGCCATGTTCAATAACTATGTGAAAGAATATTATTGATCTTGAAAAATATTTATTTCCTCTCCGTACATAGAATGAACAATTTATACATCTTATTATACATATGCAAGACTGTCTAAGATTATTGCCTTTACCTGCCACATTGTGGCCTGCCTCTTCTCTCTCCCAGCTTTCTCCCCCCCCCCCACCCCTTTAATCAGTCTGAAGAAGGGTCCCAACTAAAATGTCACCTATCCGTGTTCTCCAGAGATGCTGCCTGACCACCTAGTTATTTCAGCACTGTGTGTCCTTTTGTGGAAACCAGCATCTGCAGTTCATTGTTTCTGCAGATTGTCTAAGATACCTATTTGTGTTTCAATTGCCATTTTTCCCACTAAAACTGTATAGCAATACTGTGCCTTTTATGTGTTTGCATTTTTTAACTTCTTCCAGTAAAAAATATTTGCTGTAGCTTTAAAAACAAATGCTGATCTCAAGTAAGCAGAAAATGCTGTTTGCATGATCTCTCCCTCCCTTCCGTCATGCTGGTGGTCAAACCCAGGCTGATAAACTTACAGGTCTATCGTTATGGAGCTGTGCCCATCTGGCCCTGTTTCAATGCTGCATGTTCCTGTTTCTAACGAGTTTTGGAAATCTCCAAATGTCTAGTTCAGAGAAGCTTTGCTCAAAATGTAAGGGATTTTTTTTTCATCTTTGTTTAACTTCTCCAAACCTCGTTGGCTATTGTATAAGAAAATAACTGCAGATGCTGGTACAAATCGATTTATTCACAAAATGCTGGAGTAACTCAGCAGGTCAGGCAGCATCTCGGGAGAGAAGGAATGGGTGACGTTTCGGGTCGAGACCCTTCTTCAGACTATTGTATTGCCTCCTAAAGTGAACAATGGATGCTGCTGGAGTCCTGATAAGTTTCACCTACATTAATAGTTACGGCACAGATGAACATCAAACAATACTCTTTATTCTAGTTTTAACAGCAAGGAACTTTAAATGCGGCATCTACATTATCTATTTAGAGCATATTGGGAACATTCAGAAATTGTCCTGAAGAAAAGGAATAGCTTTATTCTGGGTGAGAGCGAATAGTCGCCTGCTGGAGAGCAGGGAGGCAGGGCATGTGAGGAGGGGTGAGTAGATTGTGGAAATGAGAAAGGGAGAAATATCTGAGGAAAAGAGGTAAATGAAATGGGGAAGGAAGGTTGAAATGGAGGATAAAGTGTGGAAAGCAGCTATAGGATGAAAGATAGTGGTAGGGAGATGGGATGATGACCTGCAGGAAGTTCAGGATCATAGAAAATAGGTGCAGGAGGAGGCCATTCGGCCCTTCGAGCCTGCATCAGGGTGGATGAGGTTGTGTGGGAGGAGGGACAAAGTATAGAATATGCACAAGATTGTGTGGGAATGGGGAAATCAGAGTGTGTCTGTCTGTGTGTGCTTTGAGTGTCTGCATTTCTGTATGTTCATCCACAGTTTAATGTGGATAAATGTGAGGTTATCCACTTTGGTGGCAAGAACAGGAAGGCAGATTATTATCTGAATGGTGGTCAAGTTAGGAAAAGAGGAAGTACAACGAGATCTGGGTGTCCTTGTTCATCAGTCACTGAAAGCAAGCATGCAGGTACAGCCGGCAGTGAAGAAAGCTAATAGCATGTTGGCCTTCATAACAAGAGGAGTTGAGTATAGGAGCAAAGAGGTCCTTCTGCAGTTGTACAGGGCCCTAGTGAGACCACACCTGGAGTATTTTGTGCAGTTATAGTCTCCAAATTTGAGGAAGGACATTCTTGCTATTGAGGGAGTGCAGCGTAGGTTCACAAGGTTAATTTCCGGGATGGCGGGTCTGTCATATGTTGAAAGAAAGGAACGATTAGGCTTGTATACACTGGAATGTAGAAGGATGAGAGGGGATCTTATGGAAACATATAAGATTATTAAGGGATTGGACACGCTAGAGGCAGGAAACATGTTCCCGATGTTGGGGGAGTCCAGAACCAGGGGCCACATTTTAAGAATAAGGGGTAGACCATTTAGAACGGAGATGAGGAAGAACTTTATCACCCAGGGAGTTGTGAGTCTGTGGAATTCACTGCCTCAGAAGGCAGTGGAGGCTAATTCTCTGGATGCTTTAGAGAGAGAGTTAGACAGAGCTCAAAGATAGCAGAGCCAAGAGATATGGGGAGAAGGCAGGAACGGGGTACTGATTGTGGATGATCATCCACGACCACAGTGAATGGTGGTGCTGGCACGAAGGGCCGAATGGCCTACTCCCGCACCTATTGTCTATTGTCTATTGTCACATATGTATACATGCTCTGTCTGTGCAATAGTGTGTAATCTCCAATTTTCTTAGTCATCTGTACCATTGGATAAAACTTGGTTCTGTTAAGAGTGGGATTTAACCCACAGGTATTTTTCAAACCTGACGTGGAAGTAATCCTAAGGAAGCACTTATCCATAATGGGGCAGAGACCAAGAGGAATTTGGTGACATGGATTGGTGCTGACAGAGTGGTGTAGAGACTTGTCAAGGCAATTAGTTTGTCTGGAGGGTGTGTCAATAAAGGGAAAACAGGCAAGGAAACCAAAGCAAAAATGCTGGTACTTTGATACAGATCACAACAGTGACTAGAAATCAGAAATAAAGGGAATACCTACTGAGTATTTCCAGTATTTTTAATATATATTAATAGAATCGAGCTTTTTATTATGGGAGCTGGAAATCTACAAATAGCTGAAGCTGGAGCTACAAATATTTCTGATTTTAATCCCATTTGGGCTATTGTTTTGTCTTTATTTCAAGACAATTATACACACCATATGGAAGGATGCAGCACATATTTATCAGAAACATAGGAATACATGGGGACGTTCCAAGAGTCTCCTGCAATTTATGAAAATTACCGAATATTGGCGACTTCCTTGTGAATGCTGAATAACCTGTTCATGCCTGCATGTTTTAGATTGTCCATGTAAGAAAGTGCGACTATTGAACTCATCCTCAGGAAGCTGTTGAATTCAAGTCAATCGAAAGTTTCCAAATTGATATTATTTTTTGTTTGGCAATCAAGCTGTTGTTTGTATAGCTGTTGCTATATTTAGAAAAAGACACAAAGTGCTGCAGTAACTCAATGGGTCAGGCAGCATCTCTGGAGAACATGGACAGGTGACATCTCGGGTTGTGACCCTTCTTCAGACTGATTGTGGTGGGTGTTGGGGGGAGGAGAAAGCTGGAAGAGAGGCGAGGGCTGTTGCCATAACCTATGTGGAGGGAGGATTAAGAATATTCCAATAAGGTTCGATCAGAGTTTCTATGATGCATAAAATGTGTCAGCAAATTCAAGTGGACAGAGGCGAGAAGGTGTTTACTGAGGTTTAAGCATTGGAGCAAGGCAGCGTCTGCTAAGTGGGTTAGTTCAGTTTAATTTATTGTCACGTGTACCGAGGAGCAGTGAAAAGCTTTTGTTGCATGCTAACCAGTCAACCGAGCCATTCACATGTAAAGAATGTCAAGGGAATGCCATTTAGTGCAAGATAAAGCCAGTAAAGTCCGATCAAAGATGGTCGAGGGTCACCAATGAGGTAGATAGTAGTTCAGGACTGCTCTCAAGTTGTGGCAGGATGGTTCAGTTGTTTGATAACAGTAGTTGATGTGTTGCTTGGGCAAGTTAGTGTTTTTGAGGGACAACATATGAGTGGTAGGCGCAGCTGCGAACAAGAGCGTGACAGTGATATTGCGAGGTCTTCCAATTGCAAAGTGAAATGTGAGTATGCAAGAAGACAAGAGCGGTACACCCCCACCCAGCCTGTTTGTCTGTCCCTGCTGCAGCACATGTGCCTGTGCCCTGGCAACTCTGGGCCAGGCACCTGCTCTTCCGGGAAAAGGGGGGGGAGAGAACGCGGCGACCCTCGCGCTCGCTCGGCGACCAATCGGAGCTCCGCGCCGCTCTGTGTGACGTCACCGGCACGGGCTTAAACAAAAGAGAGCGGCGAGACTTCCGCCGGAGAGATAGCGACACGGACGCGGAGCGGCACAGCACAGCACAGATACACGCACACAGGCCGCACCGGGGTCAGGCAGAGAACCAGCGGCAGCGCCGTCAGGCCGCACCGCGGACAGGCAGAGAACCAGCGGCAGCGCCGTCAGGCCGCACCGGGGACAGGCAGAGAACCAGCGGCAGCGCCGTCAGGCGGTACTGGGGACAGGCAGAGAGCAGCAGTGCCGGGGGGGGGCACAGTGAGCCAGTAGGCGGAGTGGAGCGGAGAGGAGAGGCCGCGCCGGGGACTGGGAGCAGCAGCAGCGCCGTGAGGCGGAGCCGGGGACAGAAGTGAGCCAACACGCCCAGGCAAGGAAGGCGGAGCGGAGTAGGGGCCGAGCCGAGCCGAGGGAGGTGGCAGCAGCAGCAGCGCCGTGAGGCCGCGCCGGGAAGAGTGAGAGGCGCTCGGGCCCAGAGCGGCCCGTGGTACGGAGTGACGAAGCGGATTGAGGGAGAGGTCGGGCCCGGTGGCGGACCAGGTGAGCCGGGCTGGGCTGGGCCGGATGGGGGACAGAGGGATGGCGGGAGGGAGGATGAGGAACGCGTGGCCGCCCTGTGTTTGCTCGTCTGGCAGCGGTGCTGGCGGAGTGTGAGCCCGGCGTCGAGTGCGGGACTGGCGGGGTGAGGGAGGAGCAGGACACCCTGTGTGTGTGTGTGTGTGTGTCCGGGCCGCTGCCGGCGGTGTCTCCCACTCCCCCACTCGTTTCTTGTGACCGGTCGGATTTTTTGTTTGTAGCTGAAGTCGGAGGAGATTTCTCTGTTTCCCCTCTTGGCGGGGCTTTAAATGCTTGACGTGTTTGTGTCGGGGGACGAGGCTTCTCGATGATTTGCTGCACCGCCTGGTGTGGGGTGTTTTCCACTCGCTTCTATTTTAAGTAACGCCGTCATGTGACGCGCTTGGGCAATGGCACTGCTTACTGCTCTGACACTGGAAATTTGCTTCAGAGATGTGTTATTTTTAAGACTTTACCCTGTGCCAGGTGATCAGGGAAAGGATATTTTAAGTTTCTGATGTTGGCATACACCGACCTGACGTTGGTGGTTGCTTTGTCAAAACTCGTCATGGAAGGGTAACGAAACCGACCACTCACTCCCACCAACTTGCTGTGTCATTTAATGACTGGCTTTTCTTCCTCCATTTTCCTGCCTTAACCCAGTGTGTTTCTGAACCTCCACAGCCCCCTAGAATAGCAAATTCCAACGAAATGCCACTTTCTGCAATTAATCTTTTTTTATTATTACGTGACATAACGCTTTTTGAGGGGGGTTTTGTACATGCTGGTCAGCTAGTTGAAATGTTATTCATTTTACTAAGTTGATCTTGTGGGGGTGAAGATAACTTCAATGTTATCTTAACTGAGATTTTGCACTCTTCTGATGGGCAGGACGACAGGCTTGAGACGTGATCCTTCCGAGAATGCTGTCAGTGAGGATCTATGTGAAGGCAGTTAGTTCACTGGCTTTGATCAATGAGACCAATGTCACAAAGTAGTTAATTATTTTTCTCTTTCTTGCTGCAAATGTTAACCAGAATAAAATGAAAAATTGTGTTCTTAACCACTTACTGGAATAGCTGATAGATGATACACTCTTTTCAAATTTATTGTGCTGGTTTTCTGATGGTTATTTAAGCCATTCCACGTGCACTGTCTTTCACTAAGTCCTTTTCCTATTACTCCTGCAGTTCCTTCTCCTTTGTCAACCTGTTTCTTGGATCTTCTGACAGTATAACTTGTTTGCTTTGTCTCAATGACTTTTAAAACAAAAAATTACAAATCTATTGTCAGCTTTCTGACACTGGACAAGCTGGAGTAGTAAAATCTAGCATAAGCTTGTGTGGAATTGGAGTGATATTGAGTCATTGTAATCATTTGAACAAGACATTGGGCAGGGACATCTGACTTACTAATTCTGACTCTCTCTGATACACACTTACTTCTAGGCAGGGTTTCCTTGAACATGGCTGAATGCTTTAACATACACTAAAAGCTTCATGTATGCTATGATCCACCATTAAACCTTTGTACTTCTGGCTTCAATGTAAAATCATTTAGATCTATTTAGGGTTCTAGTAAATTTGGCAATTGCAACGCCTTGCATTGAAGTTCTTTATTCAGAGCTTTCTCTATATGTCAAATCTGTTTGAGCTTTTAATGGATCTGCAGATTTAGTTTCCCCTCCGGTCTTTAGTGCCAAGATTGACTACTAGCTTGAAGATTACCAGCTTGGTGAGCGTTTGGCATTTTGATGGCCGACTACTTTGAGACAAAAGGCACCAATTGCAAGTGTGCTATTTGTTCATGTGTTTTTACAAACAAACAACCCATCAAACATTGTACTTGTTTTTCTTCTTTTATTATGTCCATGTACTAGGATTGATCTGATAGCAGTCAACACAAGTGTCCCACCCACTGAAGCAGTGGATTGCAAAGCACCTCTTTTGTTCGCATTTTGCTTAACTGTTTTGAGAATAGTTGCATGTTTCATTTGGTACAGTATGAGTCATCTCATATTATGCACAAGTGCCGACTGCTACTGTGCAGGAAAATTGTGCCGTCATTGATGTCTACTATTGTAGCAGATGAAAACTTGTGCAGTAGCCTAGGTAATGCTGCGATGCATGAGCTGTTGTGTTCTCCTGAGAAAGTGAATATAGTAAACCGGTTTCTATTTTCAGATTCTGACTTCGTTATGATTTGAATTATATATTCCATGCCAAGATCTTGTGAAGTTCTATGTAAAAAAAGTGCTAAATTATGCTAGGTATTGTTTAAAGCAAACCCATCATTTTAGGGATTTTGTGCTTTTAAAGCTGTTGTTTATTAGTTCTTCGGGTGACTGTATTACAATCCGTCAGCAGCAAATGTTTCATTCACTGGCCCTTTTCAGAGCTCCTGAGCAGAAATAGACAAACTTCCTGCTGAGAAAAAAATTGTTCAAATATTTATTCGTATAGACAGCTTTGCAATCTAATTTACCTAAGTCATTGAATACAATGGATTGTTATAGCTGGAATGCATAATAATAGATTTATATAATAAATGTAGTTGTGGGTTGTACATAAACATTACAAGGTTATTACTAAGGTAGCCATACCATTTACCTGGAACTAGGAACAGTGGTGCACAACTTTCTTGCAGACTGAGTAATTTAGTCGCATTGTGTAAAATGTTTTGTTTTAACTGTTTAAATTGTTTTGATTGTGTATGTATAGAAACTATCTATTCAGATTGCTAATGAGCAACAAGCTTAATTTTCTAAGTGAAGACAATTGTTTAGCTTGGCAGCACAGTTTGCATTTTACAGATTCAGGACCAACTCATTAATGTCTTAATTTGTCCTCTGGCGTGAAAGCAGGCCATTTCATCCGATTTACATATTTCAGTCTGGGCACATCCTCTGTACAAATCAGTGCTAACACCTGACCCAGTATTGTCACAAGACCAATATAAGGCTCTATACTTTTTAAAAAACTTGAAGGGTACAATATGGTGTCCGAAACATAGTGACTCATTGCATGCTGACTCAATGTCTACTGAATTTCACTAAAATTGTTATGCTGTTAGACTTGTATGTGATTGTGCTTGTGTATAGTATAATTTTGCTAAGTTGGCTGCAAAAGAAAGTACCATCGACTGAAGTCTCCGTCTCAAGTTCTAAATAGAGCAAGGTCAACTTTGTTATTAGGTGGGAACTTTTAAAAGCTGATGGAATTGTATGTTTGCATAGCCACATCTGGAAAATAGGTTGCTTTTAAAGTCTAATAGAGTTTGATACATGCATCGTCCTGTTTAAGGACAGGGCATGTAGAAGTAAGAAACCCTTCTCTCTCAGGAAAAAGGAGGCATGGGTTAGGTTTGGGCAGCAGGGATCCAATATCCCTGGATGAATATAGGCTATCGAGGAGCATATTTATGAAAGTATTCATGAAGGCGAAACAGAGAAAAATAGGTGCAGGAGTGGGCCATTTGGCCCTTCGAGCCAGCGCCACCATTCAATATGATCATGGCTGATCATCAAAAATCAGTGCCCTGTTCCTGCTTTTTCCCCATATCCCTTGATTCATTGTTTAGCCCTAAGAGCTAAATCTAACTCTTGAAAACATCCAGTGAATTTGCCTCCACTGCCTGCTGTGGCAGATTTCCATGAATTCACAACTCTGGGTGAAGTTTTTCCTCCTCTATGGCCTAGCCCTTATTCTTAAACTATGAACCCTGGTTCTGGACTCCCCCAACATCGGGAACATTTTTTCTGCATCCAGCCTGCCAATCCTTTAAGAATTTTATGTTTCTTTCAGATCCCCTCTCATCCTTCTAAATTCCAGTGAATACAAGCCCAGTGCAAGCATACAATGTCTCGTTGCACCTCCCCTTTTCCTAATCTGACACCATTCAGATAATGAAGAAAGGTCTTGACCCAAAACGTCACCCATTCTTTCTCGTAGTATAAGAAAATAACTGCAGATGCTGGTACAAATCGATTTATTCACAAAATGCTGGAGTAACTCAGCAGGTCAGGCAGCATCTCGGGAGAGAAGGAATGGGTGACGTTTCGGGTCGAGACCCTTCTTCAGACTGATGTCGGGGGTGGGACAAAGGAAGGATATAGGTGGAGACAGGAAGAAAGAGGGAGATCTGGGAAGGAGGAGGGGAAGGGAGGGACAGAGGAGCTATCTGAAGTTGGAGAAGTCGACGTTCATACCACCGGGCCGCAAACTGCCCAGGCGAAATATGAGGTGCTGCTCCTCCAATTTCCGGCGGGCCTCACTATGGCACTGGAGGAGGCCCATGACAGAGAGGTCAGACTGGGAATGGGAGGGGGAGTTAAAGTGCTGGGCCACCGGGAGATCAGTTGCGTTAATGCGGACCGAGCGCAGGTGTTCAGGGAAGCGATCGCCGAGCCTGCGCTTGGTTTCGCCGATATAGATAAGTTGACATCTAGAGCAGCGGATGCAATAGATGAGGTTGGAGGAGGTGCAGGTGAACCTCTGTCTCACCTGGAAAGAATGTTTGGGTCCTTTGATGGAGTTGAGGGGGGAGGTAAAGGGACAGGTGTTGCATCTCGTGCGGTTGCAAGGGAAAGTGCCCGGGGTTAGGGTGGTTTGGGTAGGAAGGGACGAGTGGACCAGGGAGTTGCGGAGGGAACGGTCTCTGCGGAACGCAGAGAGGAGAGGGGATGGGAAGATATGGCCAGTGGTGGGGTCCTGTTGTAGGTGACGGAAATGTTGGTGGATAATATGTTGGATCCGCTGGCTGGTGGGGTGGAAGGTGAGAACGAGGGGGATCCTGTCCTTGTTGCGAGTGTGGGGATGGGGAGCAAGAGCGGAGCTGCGGGATGTAGAAGAGACCCTAGTGAGAGCCTCATCTATAATGGAGGAGGGGAAGCCCCGTTTTCTGAAAAACGAGGACATCTCGGAAGCCCTAGTGTGAAACACCTCATCCCGGGCGCAGATGCGGCGTAGACGGAGGAATTGGGAGTAGGGGATAGACTTTTTGCAGGGGACCGGGTGGGAAGAAGTGTAGTCCAGATAGCTGTGCGAGTCGGTGGGCTTGTAATAAATGTCCGTCACTAGTTTTTCTCCTGTGATGGAGATGGTGAGGTCCAGAAACGGGAGGGAGATGTCAGAGATAGTCCAGGTATATTTAAGGGCAGGATGGAAATTGGAGGTGAAGTGTATAAAGTCAGTGAGTTCTGCATGGGTGTAAGAGGTAGCACCAATGCAGTCGTCGATGTAGCGGAGGTAGAGTTCGGGGATGGGGCCAGTGTACGTCTGGAACAGGGATTGTTCGACGTACCCAACAAAGAGGCAGGCGTAGCTAGGGCCCATGCGAGTGCCCATAGCCACGCCTCTGGTTTGGAGGAAGTGGGAGGAGTCAAAGGAGAAGTTGTTGAGGGTAAGAACCAGCTCTGCTAGGCGGAGGAGAGTGTTGGTCGATGGGGATTGGCTGGTTCTACGGTCGAGGAAGAAACGGAGGGCTTCGAGACCATCCTTGTGGGGGATGGAAGTGTAGAGTGACTGGACACCCATTCTTTCTCTCCAGATATGCTGCCTGTCCTGCTGGTAGACAAAATGCTGTCCTTACTCCAGCATTTTGTCTACCATTCAGATAATGATCTGCCTTCCTGTTCTTGCCACCAAAGTGGATAACCTCACATTTATCTACATTATACTGCATCTGCCCACTCACCCAACCTATCCAAGTCACCCTGCAGCCTCATAGCATCCTCATCGTAGCTCACACTGCCACCCAAAAATGAGCATAGTGTAGCTCAGCCAGATGACTAAGGAGAGCCCAAGATTTTGTGTGCACAAATGGAAATGGGATAGCTAAAGAGAAAATAGGCCCTTCTGAAACAGTGATGTGGAGCTGCAGCAAATGGGGAAGATTCGCAATGAATATTTCTCCTGTTTTTATCTGTGAAGAATGACATGAAGACTAGCCAAATTGGAGCAGTTAAAGATAACATCTTGTAATTGAATTTCCTAAAACTTATGAAGATGGATTAATTGCACAGCCCTGTTCAGCTATATCCAGGGAGGCTGGAGAAAATCCAGGAGTCCTGGCTTCGAGAAATTGTCATGAGACATGGCTAAGTTGCCAGAAGACAGAGCATATTTTGTGCCCCAAATTCAAGGGCTGCAGAGAAAAATTGGGACTGATAACTCTAACATCTATGATAGGTAAATTATTGGAGATGATGCTAAGAGCTAAAGGATGATGATTTGGAAAGATTGATTGATTTGGGGTGGTTTGTGTAGGAGATGGTACTAAAATAGATGGTAATGTACACAGTGAAGATGGTTATCAAGACAATGTGTTATTGCTGATTCATACTGATTGTGGCCTATCAATGTAGAAGCAGGGGATCCTGTTGTCCATGGATGAGCTGACTATGTTTGGAGGGTAGACACAAAAAGCTGGAGAAACTCAGCGGGGACAGGCAGCATCTCTGGAGAGAAAGAATGGGTGACGTTTCGGGTCCCTTCAGTTTGAACACCAAGCTGCAGTCTGAACCAACAGACTGGATCACACCCAATGATCTATTGTGGCGGGGCAGTGAATAGTGGTGGGTCCTGATCTTTGCTAAGGTGGGAGTTGATATGCATCATAACCAATCCCTCAAACCACTTCATCACCTCAGACATTGGTGCATCCAGTCGGCAGTCATTGAGGTATGTCACCGTTATGGTGATGCCTCCATGGAGCTGGATTGCCTTTTCCTGTTTGTGTTCTTGTGTTGTGTAGCTGCAAGTCATAAAGGCATAATAATAATAATAATAATATATTTATTTTATATAGCGCCTTATCACATGCTCAAAGCGCTTTACAAATACAATTAACATAGAAACAAACAGACAAACTATCCTGACGGAAAAGCGGCGAATACTCAACGCCAGCGTCCTCTCACGTCAGGGTCCGGCAGCAGACATCAAAAAGCACAAGACACACAGATACAATTTTTTACACAAAACAGCCATCACAGTGATTGCTCCAGGCATACCCTCACTGTGATGGAAGGCAAAGTCTTATCTCCTCCTCATTCTTCTCCCGTGGCGCCACGAGGCGATCGAGGCATGTGGAAAGATTCTTTGAATTCTGACACTTGATGTATTGTATCCAATATAACATAGTTGTGTAAAATTAAAAGATGGTAAATGTTGTAAAATTGTTCCAAGTTGTGACCAATCACATAATTTTTGTTCACAGTGTACGAAAATGGCTCAAGAGACTAATCAAACACAAGTGCCTCTGTTGTGCACTACTGGATGTGGATTTTATGGGAATCCTAGGACAAGTGGAATGTGTTCAGTCTGCTATAAGGAACACTTACAAAGACAACAAAATGGTGGTCGAATGAGTCCTATAGGTAAGATAGCATGTGATTTTATTTTTTCATTTCCATGCACTTTCTCTTCCCCCCCCTCCCCATATTTCATTTCTACTAGCTTGAGGTTTGGCACGTCTAAATACAAGGCAAGTTGAAGAAAAGTAGATTGCTGAGATAAAGAAAAATGCCCTTCAGTTAATGGTTCAGTGGTGCATATTTAGCATGTATGCAACTACACATGCTGGCACCGCCATTTGTGGTGGCATTATTTGGAGTCCGGTCAGCCTGACCGCTTGAAGTGGCAGATGGAATATAGTGTAGCAAAGTGTGGAGTCATGCATTTTGGTAGTAGGAACAAAGACGTCGACTATTTTCTAAATGGGCAGAGAATCCGAAAATCGGAAGTGTAAAGGGACTTAGGAGTGATGGTGCAGGATTCCCGAAAAATTAATTTGGAAGTCGAATCAGCAGTAAAGAAAACAAACTTGAAGCTAGCTTTTTTTTGGATGGCTTGTATACAAAAACAGGAATGTAATGTTGAGGTGCCAAGGTGCTGGTAAGGCCACATTTGGAATATTGTGAACAATTTTGGGCACCATAATCTAAGGAAGGATGGGCTGGCTCTGGAGAGTGTCCAGGAGAGGTTTACAAGATTGATCCCAGGCATGAGTAGATTAACCTACGATGAGCATTTGTCAGCACTGGGCCTGTACTCGCTAGAGTTTAGAAGAATGAGGGGGAACCTCATTAAAACATACAGATTAGTGAAAGGCTTGGATAGAGTGGATGTGGAGAGGATGTTTCCACGAGTGGGAGAGTCTAGGACCAGAGGTCATAGCTTCAGAATTAAAGGATGTTCCTTTAGGAAGGAGATGAGAAGTAATTTTAGTCGGAGGGTGGTGAATCTGGAATTCTTTGCCACAGTCAAGTCAAGGCCAAGTCGGTGGATATTTTTAAGGCGGACATAGATTCTTGATTAGTACAGGTGTCGGTGGTTATGGTGAGAAGGCAGGAAAAAGGGGTTTGGAGGATCTATCCTGCCTTGATTGAATGGCCTAATTCTACTCCTACACTTATGACCTTGATGTAATGGAGCCTTTCCTGCAAACCACCTGTCCCCCCTCCTCGCCTGGCTATCTTTGCACCCCATGGCACGCCCTGTAGCCAACCTTAAGGTCCTGGAGATAATAACCCCGCTTTACCTTCCTACCAGCTCGCTCCTAGCATCTGATCTCTCCTGCTCCCTCCAGTTCATACCATCCGAGACTTCGAGCACCCTTTTTAAATACTAACGGTTCTCTTGATAATGGCAGAGCTTATTTATTAACTTTATACCCACTTAATTCATAATTTTTGTTTATGCAGAGAAATTGATTTTACAATACAATATATCTTTATTGTTATTGTACAGGGGTACAACGAGATTGGGAATGCGCCTCCCATACGATGCAATAAATCAATTAGCTAATCAGTATTAATTTAAACAACCCAATGAAACAAATTAGAACAGTTTTAAAACAGAATAAAGTGCAAGTAGATCTGTACCGGTTCACTGTGCGATGTGACCATCCGGCTCAGCAGGACCGGTTCATAGCAGCTATGGCCCTGGGGATGAAGCTGTTCCTGAGTCTGGAGGTGCGGGCGTAGAAGGCCTTGTATCGTCTGCCCGATGGTAGAAGTTCGAACAGTGTTGCAGGGGTGTGAAGAGTCTTTGTGGATGCTGGTGGCTTTTCTGAGGCATCGTGTGTTGTAGATGCCCTCCAAGGCTGGTAGCTGTGTTCTGATAGTCTTCTGAGCTCTATGGACTACCCGCTGAAAAGCTTTCCTCTCTGCCTCCGTGCAGCTGAGATACCATACAGGGATGCCATGTGTTAGGATGCTCTCTATGGTGCAGCAGTAGAAGGTCGTCAGCAGCTGTTGGGGTAGACCAGACTTTTTCAGTGTTCTTAGGTACTCTTATAGCAAAGATCCCTAGTGTCATGTGAAATAAGTTGCCATCCTCTATGATAAATTCTGCAATGAATACTTTTTGCAGTTCAGGTTGAGAAACATCTGCCATGGGTGTGGAAGTAGTCCTGAGTGAATACTGTAGAATTATTCCATTTTGTGTTGTAAATTGTAAAATCACACTTTGGGTTCTATTTACTGAAATTAAACAGCTTTATGCAGACACAAGCTTTCTTTTGGTTGGGTAACATGATTTCTAAAGCAAGTTAGTTTTTAAGTACTTTGCTATGTACAGTTTTAATTTAATCAGAACAGGAAAATTGCACAAGATGCAGTCAGGGCTGGTGCAGTGGAGGTCAATAAAGTGAGTTGTTCCTTTAAGCTTCACTGGAACAATGACATAAGAGCCAAGAGGGATGGGAGTTGAACCTTGTTAAATGGAGGTAGTTGACAGGCAATCACCTAGTTTACTTAATGTAGAAGAGATCCCTGGATTACTTGCAAAGAGGGCGGGTATTAACAGTGCATGAAAGTGATTGATCATGCACAGCATGTTAGAGACTTGATTCCGTGGCATTCTACAAGATGTATTTGGTGACACCCTAAAAGAGGGAATAAAAATGTGGCGTTTGGCATGGTAACAAGGACAATGAGACCCATACTGAAAAATACAGGAATCTTCACAAGCTTTGCTTAGAGGTCTGTTGACTTGTAACAGGAGATTATTTTTGATGAAGGTAGTAGTAGATGTATCACCAAGCATTATATAGAATTGACAATAGGTGCAGTAGGAGGCCATTCGGCCCTTTGAGCCAGCACCGCCATTCAATGTGATCATGGCTGATCATTCTCAACCAGTACCCCGTTCCTGCCTTCTCCCCATACCCCCTGACTCCGCTATCCTTAAGAGCTCCATCCAGCTCTCTTGAATGCATTCAGAGAATTGGCCACCGCTGCCTTCTGAGGCAGAGAATTCTACAGATTCACAACTCTGACTGAAAGAGTTTTTCCTCATCTCAGTTCTAAATGGCCTACCCCTAATTCTTAAACTGTGGCCCCTTGTTCTGGACTCCCCCAACATTGGGAACATGTTACTCCTGCCTCTAATGTGTCCAACCCCTTAATAATCTTATACGTTTCGATAAGATCTCCTCATCCTTCTAAATTCCAGTGTATACAAGCCTAGTCGCTCCAGTCTTTCAACTAACATGTGTTTTAGATTGAGAAGTGGTGTTGAGCTTTCCTCATCCATTTTATACGGCACTATTAGAATGGAATAGATGAATGCTCAAGCAATAAATTCAAGCCTTCTAGTACTGAACCTGTTTGGCTGGGCTAAGCAAATCTGGTGACTCGTTTAGTATGAATGAGGGTGAGAAAGACACCTTTTTGATATTTAGCTGGCATTTATTAGCTGTAATAAGTAAATGCTGGTCACTAATGTGCATTCTCTATATTTTAGGTGCATCAAATACTTCCAACAACTCAGATTTTACTCATGTCCCGAGAACAGAGAGCTTTAAATCGGAAGGTGCTTCTATCAATGCTGCTATCAAGTCAAGGTAATGCTATATGATGGAATAAATTGCTAGTATAATTGGCAGTTATAAATTGGTAGAGTGCCACTTGGGATAATTGCACTAATTTAATAATCTGTTTAGGCCACATGGAAAATTGTGAGTGGTTTTGGGCCCCATATTTGAGGGGGTCTGTGAGAATGACCCCAGGGATGATTGGGTTAATTAATATATGAGGAGCCTTTGGTGTTTAGAAGGATTGGAGTGTTTCCAGTAGTGAGAATCTAGGACCAGAGGGTGCAGGCTGAGATTAAAAGGACATGCCTTTAGAATGGAGACAAGGACTTTCTTTGGCCAGTGGGTGGTGAATCTGTGGACAGCAGTGGATGCCAAGTCATAGTATGATTCTACTGGATTGGATAACTCACCAAGTTATTCCAGCCCTGTGTCTTTTTTCATCTGTACAGCCAGTTTTGAAAAAGAACATCACAAATGATTTCTGTCTGGGGTGGAGGGGGAAGAGGAAATGGTGCCGTGCCATACTTCAAATAAAAGTCCACTCGTTTACAATGACATTTCCACTTGGATGGCAATAAACTAGTCAAAACTGTTTTCTCTATTGCCAGTAATTTAAATTTTACAGACCATTTGTGTATTGTTTGAGGATATTGCCTTAAACCATTCTGCTCACTGATAATGTAAAGCTGTGGTTCAACCTGTTGACAAGGTTTTTTGTATTTGACAGAAATCTATCTGGCTCAACCTTACCTGTGACACAGCAGATGACTGAAATGAGTATTTCCCGAGAGGAGAAAGAGACTGAAATTGAGGTAACGGAGCCAGGTATGCAAGCTTTGCACATTATATGCAATGCAATTCTGGGATAATTAATGGAACTACTCACTTTGCTATAACTTGGCCCGAACATGTATTCAATATAGATTTGAGAGCACTTGAACTTGAGTCTAATGGGACATTATTTATATTTTTGTTTCTCACACTAACTTTTCAAATTGGCTTCTCTGACTCTGTCACGCTCGCATAATTATTTCACTGAGCCTGTCAACCTCGAGGTAAGTATGCTCATCCTTGGGGGGGAAAAGTAGACAAATTCTACATCGGGGTAGGTGTTATATTGCCAAAGTTGTACAAATGCAGCATGTCTGCTTGTTCTGACATTTTGTCAAAACATGATTTAATTGCTTGAACATGTTAATTTAGTCATGTGTTCCAATATCACTATTTTCATGCTGATGAGTAAAGTTTATTGTTGATCATAAGTGCAGTGAGTAATGAATACAATGAAAAATCTTGCAGCATTGTAGACACATAGAAAATTTTCACCAAACAAATTTTATAAATTACACTTTCAAAAGGATAAACCATGCAACAAAAAAAAAACTAAGCGTGGAAACAGACCCGACAGCCCAGCTTTCCCACACCGGCCAACATGTCCTAGCCCCACCTGCCTGTGCTTGGTCCATATTCCTCAACTTGTCCTATCCATGTACCTGTCTGTTTCTTAAACGTTGGATTAGTCCCAGCCTCAACTACCTCCTCTGGCAGCTTGTTCCATACACCCACGGCCTTTTGCATGAAAAAGTTACCTGTCGGATTCCTATTAAATCTTTTCCCCTTCACCTTGAACCTATGTCCCCTGGTCCTCAAATCCCCTACTCTGGGCAAGAGATTCTGTGCATCTACCTGATCTATTCCTTATGATTTTATGCACCTCTATAAGATCACCCCTCATCCTCCTGTGCTCCAAGAAATAGAGACCCAGCCTACTCAACACCTCCCTATAGCTCAGACCCTCTAGTCCTGGCAACATCCTCATAAATCTTCTGAACCCTTTCAAGCTTGACAATATCTTTCATATGACATGATGCCCAGAACTGAACACAATACTCTAAATGCAGTCTCACCAACGTCTTATACAACTGCAACATGACCTCCCAACATCTGCACTTAATACTCTGACTGATCAAGGCCAATGTGCCAAAGGCCTTTTTAACCACCTTATCTACCTGTGGCTTGACCTTCAAGGAACCATGGACCTGCACTCCTAGATCCCTCTGCCCTACAACACTCCCCAGAGGCCCCTTCACTGTGTAGGTCCTGCCCTTGTTAGACGTCCCAAAGTGCAACAAAGTACTCACATTTCTCCGTATTAAATTCCATCAACCATTCCTCGGCCCACCCGACCAATCGATCAAGATCCTGCTGCAATCTTTCACAACCATCTTCACTATCTGTAAAACCGCCCACTTTTGTATCATCAGCAAACTTGCTAATCTTGCCCTGTATGTTCTCATCCAAATCATTGATGTAGATGACAAACAGTAACAGGCCCAGCACCGAACCCTGAGGCACACCACTCATCACAGGCCTCCAGTCCGAGAAGCAACCTTCCACCATCGCCTTCTGTTTCCTTCTATGGAGCCAATTTGCTATCTATTCAGCTATCGCTCCTCAGATTCCATGCGGTCTAACCTTCCAGAGCAGCCTACCATGCGGAACCTTGTCGAATGCCTCGCTGAAATTAATGTACACAACATCTACAGCTCTGCCCTCATCGACCATTTTGGTCATGTCTTCAAAAAACAATCAGATTTATGAGACATGGCCTCCCATGTACAAAACCATGCTGACTATCCTGAATCAGCCCTTGCCCATCCAAATGCCTGTATAACCTATCCCTCAGAATGCTCTCTAGTAGCTTTCCAACTACAGATGTTAAGCTCACCGGCCTATAGTTCCCAGCATTTTCCCTACCGCCCTTCTTTGAATAGAGGCACATTTGCCACCGTCCAGTCTTCCGACACCTTTTCTGTGTTTAAGGATGACTCGTAAATGTCAACCAGGGCTCCCGCAATTTTACCTCTAGTTTCCCACAATGTCCTCGGATATATCTGATCAGGCCTTGGAGATTTGTCTACCTTCATACACGATAGTACCTTCCGTATGCATGTGCGCAAACTAGGGGGGGGGGGGAAACAAGTCCATGGAATTGCAAAAGGTGGACTATGGTGTTTTGTTATTGATGCAGATTGGGGCTGTGTAGGTTGTGCAATAACAGCAATGCGTATGATGCCTCATTTGCCATCCTAAGCAATAACCTGATGGTTAGAGCAAAGTAGCCGTTCCCAATCCTGGCTTCAGGTAGTGCCAGAGTAGTGCTTCAGAGATGCTCAGAATGGCAACATGAGTTCCTCAGAGCTGTCTTGCCCCTAACCATCCTCTGACAGAAAAGTCAATGCTGCACGCAGCAAGACCAGTAATGTTCGGACGGATAATTGTCATGTGTGCCAGATAATGACCATGTCAAATGAGAAAATCCACCACTCCCCCACCGCTACAAAATGGCCTGGGCTCCTGTGACGCCAGCTCCCAAACCCATGATCATCGCAGAGAACGGGGAAGGGGGGGGTTGTCTCGGATTCTTTAAGGATTGCCTGCATTATAAAAGTTTATTTTATGCAAACTTTAACCTGCTCTAGGAGTAATGTCTTTCCAAATTTAACTGTTCTCAGGGGGGAAAATCCTCGAATGTATTGCAGGGAATAACAAGTGCTGTTTATGCTGCAAGGAATTCTCTTTTTTATTGAAATGATGGTTAAATCAGATTACAATAGATTTTGTTTATTGGAATTGGATATGTACATGATTTAGTGTAAACTAAAATACCTGATTTGTACAGTTGTAGCTGAAGCATCTTTGTCTGTAGCTGATACGGTGTCGGGGGGAGAGGAAAAGCCTGCAGATGCCCCTCGACCAAAGAAAAACAGATGTTTCCAGTGCAGGAAAAAAGTTGGTCTTACAGGTGAGCCCTGTTAGTGTGAGCTGGAAATGCATATCTTGCTAAGAGTGCAATGAATTTGGTGGTTTTAGTGACATTGATGGTAGTTACCATTTTTAACATATTGCAAAAGAACCTGGGGAAATTTGCTTTTTTGTATTTACAAATACCTGGGCCTGATTCATCTGGTCTCTTCTTGCCTCCAGTTTATAACCCCCCTCCACACCTCTACTTTCAGTCTGAAGAAAGGTTCCAACCCAAAACATCACCAATTCTTTTTCTCTGGGATGCTGCTTGACTCACTGAGTTACTCCTGTTGTGTCTATCTTTGGTATAAACCAGCATCTGCAGTTCCTTCCCACACATTTTTGCAATCATTACTGTTCTTGGTTAGATTGTGTTCCCTCTTGTAGTTTTTCATTTTAGTTCTGGTGTTCTGTGCAAGTAATCTTGGAGTATGGTCAAACACATATCTTCATTTTATATGGGCAATCGGGAGCAAAAGGAAATTGTCTCAGAAGAAATAACGAATGCTTTCAGCCTTCCCATCTATCAGATTTTAAGCCACTTTCAAGCTTTTGAATATTAGGGTCTATCTACATTGAGAATGTAATTAAAATGCACAAATGACACAGATTTTGAATTGCTTGATATGATATTGATATGGTACAAATGCAAATTGGCTTAAGTCTCCGTTTCTTTCTACAGCTGGTTTTGATTGTCGATGCGGGAACATGTTTTGTGCACTTCATCGGTACTCGGATAAACACAATTGCCCATATGACTACAAAGCAGAAGCAGCAATGAAGATCAGAAAAGAGAATCCTATTATTGTAGCTGAGAAAATTCAGAGGATTTAAACAGCCAAATGAAGATGCCAGTAACTTACTATCAAAGACTGCATTTATTCCTTCTCTTCTGTTTTGGAATCCTTTTGTAGAGCAGATGCATGGGCTGAATCCTTGTATGTTCTTCAAGTTTATGCTTTAAACTCTGTTTTCCTAATAAAGTGGCTGGACATTATCAGATGCAATTGAGAGCACAGCACTACATTAATCAAGTGAAAGCATTAGCCTACAAAATGGAAATCTTAACAGTGGTTGATGTGCCAAGTGAACTTGATCTGCTGTAGTGCTTTTTTAATTCAGTAAAGTGACCAACCAAAAACTTGTCAACCTGTGTTTCTAGTGCCTAAGCAGATTTTGGTCTTGGCTTTCTTGTTGCTCTAAACTTGAGAGGATGTAAAGAAATGGTAGAATACTGAATAAATTATACTTTCCGTGATTGTTTTTTATGGATTCTAAGTGTTGCCTTCATTCGGGCACACTTAGACCCAGTTTTATTAGTTAATTTTGGTTTGTGCTGGGGCATATTCATGGAAAATTTGAGCAAATGGGGAAAGCTTGCATAGTTGAATATTACAATTTTCCTTGCCTCTAAATTAACCTGTTATGTTTTCTGAAAGTTTTCAGTTATGGCAATCTAAGTCCAGAGTGGTGTAGTGGCCAGCCTGTTTGTATTTCATAAAGCAGTTTTGGGCCCTGGCTTCGTTTATGAAAGCTTGTGCATTAGCTCTGTAGTTCTAATTATTTCGTTTACAAAAGTTGCACTGGACTTGTAAATGCCTGTTATAAGCGAGTCATTTTCAAGCTGTGTCCAGGCAACTAATGTCCCAGTTATACTGCATGTTGGTGACTGAGTCCCTCCACCATATGGATACCAAATATGCAATAAAATGCTGGTATCAATAACCTGGTAGTGAAGTGCCTGCATGACCCATACTGTTGCACGTGGCACCCATTTTGTTTCTCTAAACTATCCTTTAAGAGTTTAAGCAGATGTGTTGGCTCAGAAGCTGAGCGTGCTGTCTGCTGGTACCACATATGCATCATATCCACTAATTCCACCTTCACAGTACCACTGTGCATTATAACTGGGCTGTATATTGTATCACAGTGAGAATGTAGCATTGGCTTATTGCATGGACTGCACATCTTGGCAGCGTGTACATGAACAGTAGAAATTGCAATATACTTACTGATGTATTTTTTAAATCTTATTGGAAGATGTGATGTACAAAGTATTTGTATTTTTTAATCCAGTACTACTTAGATGTGTAGTGTGATCAGAATATTGACAATTTTATCCAAGCTGTGATCTTAATTACTGTCCAAACTTGCAATAACTCTGCACATTTAACCACAGTACACAGGAAGCTTGTTTTTTGACAACTACAGTATTTATGCCTTTTTTAATCTTGGGTATGTGATTTGTACAGAATTATATTTATGTAATGCATATAATCATGCTAGTTGGCATTTATGGAAAAGGATGTAAATAAACATAAAGAATAGGTTTATTGGCATTGTTTTTTTGACTGCAACCTTTGAATAACCAGTAGTCAATACAGTTGGACCATTCATATTATCATGAATTAAGTTTTATGGAAGTTGGAAAACTTTGAGCATGTTCTTGCACATGATTATGGCAAAGGCTCTCTGAACCCTTGCATACTATTGGGCAAACTTGTCCAGAACCTGGAGTTTCTGGAAATGGATGTCCGTTTTCTGTTGGCCACGATTCGGTCTTTCCTGGTGGGTATAATCTTTAATCTCTTAACATACAATACCGGTGTGATCCAAGACTTAGTCCTGCACTTTCTAAATGTTTAGGGTTTTATTTGTAGAACTTGGTATATTTTTAGTGTTATAATAATTGCTATCTTTATATTCTAGAATGCTTTTGGATTTCTAATTTAAATGGAAATCTATTCTCAAATGCAATTTTATGAAATCGTACATGTCCTCCTTCAGCTGTCAAAGGGGATGTCTGATACCGAATAGTCAAACCATGAATGGTAACTTTAGGTATCTAATTATTTTTGAAATGTATTGGATTTGTTTATTTGGGCAAACTTCTAGTGCAACTAAGCAATGTGCTCAAGTGCTAAGAACTTTTTGAAGTTTGATGCAAACAATGCATTATTTAATTGAATTATTTCCACAACTGTGGGAAGATTAATTGATGTATCCTGTGTAGATTACAATTTTGGTTAACTTGGCTTCTCTAATGCGAGTGGAAAAAAAATTCAGCTGAGGAAAATCGTATATCAGTTTGCATCTAATAGTCTCTTTCCTTAAAGTGCTCAGTGTTGGGTCAGAACCCTTCAAATTGACTAACGGGGAAGCAAGCTGGGACTTGGTTTGGGTAGGGTGGGGGTTGGAGGAAGTTAGGTGGATATAGTTAGGTGATAGACTAAGTCCACAGATAAAAAGACAGATCAGATAAATTAGAGGGGAATGAATTGAGGCCAGAGAAACGGGGAGAAAGAGGGGAGAGGTTTGTTGGTTAACCGAACAGTCCAACACAAGAACAGGCTGTTTGAACCACAATATCTGTGCTGAACTTGATACCAAGACCATCTCACCTACTTTAGTTTTAATGACTGTAGTTATATCCTTCTTTGTGACTCAAACGCCTGTCTGAATTTTGTTTACGATCATCCCTTCAAATTTCAATGAATGTTAAGCCAAAGTCTAGCTGTTCTTGATTGCACAACTGTTCCAGAATTTGGCCTGCCTCCAATGCTTTTATCCTTTAAGGTGTCTAAAACTATGCTGTGTTCTGGGTATGGCCGATCAAGTCTACATTGCCATTCAATCATGGCTGATCTATCTTTCCCTCTCAACCCCATTCTCTTGCCTGCTCCCCATAATCTCTGGCACCCATACTAATCAAGAATCCGCCAATCTCCGCCTTAAATACCCAATGCATTGGCCTCAACTGTCTGGCAATGAATTCCACAAATTCACCACCTGGCTAAGATTCCTCCTTTCCGGGGTACATCCTTATTCTGGGGCTATAAGCCTCTGGTCCTAGACACTCCCACTGGTGGAAACATCCTCTCCACATCTATATCCAGGCCTTTCACTATTTGATAAATTTCGATAAGGTCCCCCCTCGTCTTTCTAAACTCCAGTGAGAACAGGCCCTGTACTGTTAAATGTTCATTTGTTAACCTGATCATTCTCGTAAATCACCTCTGGACCCTCCAGCGTCAACACGTCCTTCGGCTATGGGGCCCAAAACTGCTCTCAATTCTCCAAATGCACTCTGACCAATGCCGTATAAAGCCTCAGCATTACATCCTTGTACTCGAAATAACTGCGAGCATTGCATTTGACTTCCTTGCTACCAAACTTGCAAATTAACTTTTTGGGAACTGCATATGCTGGTTTAAACTGAAGATGGACACAAAATGATGGTGTAACTCAGCGGGACAGGCAGCATCTCTGGAGAGAAGGAATGGGTGATGTTTTGGGTCGAGACTCTTCTTTGTCTGAAGAAGGGTCTCTACCTGAAACGTCACCCATTCCTTCTCTCCAGAGATGCTGCCTGTCCCTCTGAGTTACTCCAACATTTTGTCTATCTTGTGCATCATTCTCTACTTGTTTTCATTGAATCAAGATCATTGAATTTTTTGGTTGGAAGTTTTGGCAATAATTAGATCATAGCACTGCTCAATGACCCTCTCTTTCATCTTAGTTATAGAAACTTCATTGATAATATAAAAATGACTTTAAAGTGCATTAGGTTTCATCTGTAGCAGCTATCCTATGAATCGTGATCTTTAGTTTAGAAATGTCTTCATAAAGCTATTGGCCTCTCCCTCTCCTCTTTCACGACCCTTAAAATTTACCTTTTTATTTGAGTAACTCAATATTTTCTCTTTTCACCACAGCCTTCATTTTCTGCAAACACGCTTGCAATGTTATCTTTTCAACATTTAAAGTTGTGACCTATTATAATATTAATATACATTTGTTGGTATTTTCACTGATCCCCTACCATCGAGAGATTATTCATTTTAACTAGTCTCTAATCTTTAAACTACCTGAGACATAATAACTTCAACAGAATTGCAGATTAATTGGAGAACATAAATTCATAGAACAGTAAGGCACATGAATAAGCTCTTCAAATAATGTCTGTGCCAAACATGAAGCCAAGACCATGACTTATCTGCCTGCACATTCCCTGCACATCCATGTGCCCACCCAGAAGTCTCGTAAATGCCCCAATGATTGTGTCAACCACACCGGCAGCAAGTTCAGAACGCCACCCTCTGTCTAAAAACAAATTCCCTGCCCATCTCCTTTAAACTTTGCCCCAGGCTGGAAATATCAAAAATGAGAGGGCAAAAAGGTTTTGACTTTCTACCCTATCTGCACTTCTCACCTCTCGTGAAACCTCCAACATTCGAGAGCAAACAGTCCACGTCTGTCCAACCTCTCCTTGTAGCTATTACCCACCTATTCCTGGCATCAATTTGGTAAACATCATCTGCACCAATGTTAAAGTCTCCTCATCCTCCCTGTAATGGGGCAACTAGAATCGCATGCAGTACTTCAAATGCAGCCGAGCCGCTACATCGTAAGGTCATAAGGAAAAGGAGTAGAATTAGGCCAATCAGTTCATCGTCTACTCCACCATTCAATCATGGCTAATCTATCTCTCCCTCCCAACCCCATTCTCCTACCTTCTCCCCATAACCTCTAACACCTCTACTAATCAAGTATCTGTCCATCTCTGCCTTAAAAAATAAACACTGGAATATCATGATGTCCTGACTCCTATACCCAATGCCCTGACCAACAAAGGCAAGTATATCATCTGCTTTCATTACCAATCTTTACTTGTGTTGCCACTTTCAGGCACTCACGAACTTGGACCCCAAGATCCCTCTGTACAGTTAAGGGTCATGCCATTAATTATATGTTTTCCTCTTACATCTAGCCTCCCAAGGTGCAATGGTCTCTGACCTTGAGCAGTTAACTTAATTTCTTTTTCTGCAGTGATGCTGTGAATTTACAGTATTTCCTATTTTTATTTCCAATTTCCAGCCTCTGCAGTTTTTGATTTCCAGCTGCTCGGTAAGGCTTAGGCAGTCTTCGTGGGAGAATATTGGCGATATGGAGCCAGTTGCACTTCGCAACAATTATCTGAGCTAGGATCTGTGCTGACAGAATTCTTCTGTGGCAGAGAATTCCACAGATTCACCACTCTGAAAAAAAAAATTCTCATCTCGGTCCTAAAAGACTTCCCCCTTATCCTTAAACTGTGACCCCTTGTTCTGGACTTCCCCAACATCGGGAACAATCTTCCTGCATCTAGCCTGTCCAACCCCTTAAGAATTTTGTAAGTTTCTATAAGATCCCCCCGTCAATCTTCGAAATTCCAGCGAGTACAAGCCGAGTCTATCTAGTCTTTCTTCATATGAAAGTCCTGCTATCCCAGGAATCAATCTGGTGAACCTTCTCTGTACTCCCTCTATGGCAAGAATGTCTTTCCTCAGATTAGGAGACCAAAACTGTACGCAATACTCCAGGTGTGGTCTCGCCAATGCCCTGTACAACTGCAGCAGAACCTCCCTGCTCCTATACTCAAATTCCCTCGCTATGAATGCCAACATACCATTCGCTTTCTTCACTGCCTGCTGCACCTGCATGCCTACTTTCAATGACTGGTGTACCACGACACCCAGGTCTCGTTGCATCTCCCCTTCTCCTAATCGGCCACCATTCAGGTAATAGTCTGCTTTCCTGTTCTTGCCACCAAAGTGGTAACCTCACATTTATCCACATTATACTGCATCTGCCATGCCTTTGCCCACTCACCTAACCTATCTAAGTCATGTTGCAGCCTCCTAGCATCCTCCTCACAGCTAACACTGCCCCCCAGCTTCGTGTCATCTGCAAACTTGGAGATGTTGCATTCAATTCCCTCGTCCAAATCATTAATATATATTGTAAATAACTGGGGTCCCAGCACTGAGCCTTGCGGTACCCCACTAGTCACTGCCTGCCATTCTGAAAAGGACCCGTTTATTCCTACTCTTTGCTTCCTGTCTACCAGCCAGTTCTCTATCCACATCAATACTGAACCCACAATACCGTGTGCTTTAAGTTTGCATACTAATCTCTTATGTAGGACCTTGTCAAAAGCCTTCTGGAAGTCCAGATATAACACATCCACTGGTTCTCCCTTATCCACTCTACTAGTTACATCCTCGAAAATTTTTATAAGATTCGTCAGACATGATTTACCTTTCATAAATCCATGCTGACTTTGTCCAATGATTTCACCACGTTCCAAATGTGCTGCTATCCCATCTTTAATAACTGACTCTAGCATTTTCCCCACTACTAAATTAAGTTTGAAATCTGCAGAAGACAGACATTAAATGATGCACAGGTGCAAATGAATTTTGACATTCTGTATCTTCTAGTCTTGGATGCTATATGGCATGTGAAATACCTCATGCTTTGGTCACTTGAGTATTATATATTAATACAGATCTTGCTGTTAGGTGATGTATCCCCTAATAAATTATGATTACTTACCCCAAAATAGCATGATACCTTTCCTGGAAAACAAATACAATTATTGTTGAGTTTCTAAACTTCTCTTTATCCCAGTGTGAGAGAGAGAGCTTGAAATCGGGTCAGTTGGGCAAGGAGAAAAAGACTTTAGATTTTCCAATAATTGTCTAATATGGATGAGATAAGTAGATATCAAAATGCTAACAATCCAATTAATGTGTCCAACTATATTTCTGTAGATCTAAAATCACAAGTAACTCATTTTTAATCATGATTAACTGCACCTTGCTTTCTCAAAATCCAGATGATTCTCGTCTTCACCTGTGATATATATTATATTATATATTATGCAATACAGTTAAGTTCTGGCTCATCTTTGATATCTTCAGGTCTTCTCTCTCTTTCCTCGTGCTTCCATTTTGTTTTTTGCCCTTTCAATCGTGATTAGCAGGACAGTATCAATTCAGAAACAAGTGTTCTGAACTTAAAGAAAGGTAACTTTGAGGGTATGAGACGTGAATTGTCCAAGATAGACTGGCAATTTATACTTAAAGGGTTGACGGTGGACATGCAATGGAAGGCATTTAAAGATTGCATGGATGAACTACAACAATTGTTCATCCCAGTTTCCCAAGGGAAATCAAGGATAGTATTAAAACAAAAGATGAAGCATATAAATTAGCCAGAAAAAGTATCATACCAGAGGACTGGGAGAAATTCAGAGTCCAGCAGAGGAGGACAAAGGGCTTAATTAGGAAAGGGAAAATAGATTATGAGAGAAAACTGGCAGGGAACATAAAATCTGACTGCAAAAGCTTTTATAGATATGTGAAGAGAAAAAGACTAGTTAAGACAAATGTAGGTCCCTTGCAGTCGGAAACGGGTGAATTGATCATGGGGAACAAGGAGATGGCAGACCAATTGAACAACTACTTTGGTTCTGTCTTCACTTGGGAAGACATAAACAATCTGCCGGAAATAGCAGGGGACCGGGGGTCTAACGAGATGGAGGAACTGAGGGTAATCCAGGTTAGTCTGGAACTGGTGTTAGGTAAATTAACTGGATTAAAGGCCGATAAATCCCCAGGGCCAGATAGGCTGCATCCCAGAGTGCTTAAGGAAGTAGCCACAGAAATAGTGGATGCATTAGTGATAATTTTTCAAAACTCTTTAGATTCTGGAGTAGTTCCTGAGGATTGGAGGGTAGCTAATGTAACCCCACTTTTTAAAAAGGGAGGGAGAGAGAAAGCGGGGAATTATAGACCAGTTAGCCTAACATCGGTAGTGGGGAAAATGCTAGAGTCAGTTATTAAAGATGTGATAGCATCACATTTGGAAAGTGGTGAAATCATCGGACAAAGTCAGCATGGATTTATGAAAGGCAAATCATGCCTGACGAATCTTATAGAATTTTTCGAGGATGTAACTAGTAGAGTGGATAAGGGAGAACCAGTCGATGTGTTATATCTGGACTTTCAGAAAGCCTTCGACAAGGTCCCACATAGGAGATTGGGGTACAAACTTAAAGCACACGGTATTGGGGGTTCAGTGTTGAGGTGGATAGAGAATTGGTTGGTGGACAGGAAGCAAAGAATAGGAATAAACGGGTCTTTTTCGGAATGGCAGGCAGTGACTAGTGGGGTACCGCAAGGCGAGGGAATTTGGACGAGGGAATTGAATGCAATATCTCTAAGTTTGCGGATGACACGAAGTTGGGTGGCAGTGTTAGCTGTGAGGAGGATGCTAGGAGGCTGCATAGCAGATGCAATATAATGTGGATAAATGTGAGGTTATCCACTTTGGCGGCAAGAACAGGAAAGCAGAGTATTACCTGAATGGTGGCCAATTGGTGGCCAATTAGGAAAAGGGGAGATGCAACGTTACCTGGGTGTCATGGTGCACCAGTCATTGAAAGCAAGCGTGCAGGTGCAGCAGGCAGTGAAAAAAGCGAATGGTATGTTAGCATTCATAGCAAGAGGATTTGAGTATAGGAGCAGGGAGGTTCTGCTGCAGTTGTACAGGGCCTTGGTGAGACCGCACCTGGAGTATTGTGTACAGTTTTGGTCTCCTAATCTGAGGAAAGACATTCTAGCCTTAGAGGGAGTACAGAGAAGGTTCACCAGATTGATCCCTGGGATGGCAGGACTTTCATATGAAGAAAGACTGGATAGACTAGGCTTATACTCGCTGGAATTTAGAAGACTGAGGGGGGATCTTATTGAAACATATAAAATTCTTAAGGGGTTGGAGAGGCTAGATGCGGGAAGATTGTTCCCGATGTTGGGGAAGTCCAGAACCAGGGGTCACAGCTTAAGGATAAGGGGGAAGTCTTTTAGGACCGAGATGAGAAAACATTTCTTCACACAGAGAGTGGTGAGTCTGTGGAATTCTCTGCCACAGAAGGTAGTTGAGGCCAGTTCATTGGCTATATTTAAGAGGGAGTTAGATGTGGCCCTTGTGGCTAAAGGGATCAGGGGGTATGGAGCGAAGGCAGGTATAGGTTACTGAGCTGGATGATCAGCCATGATCATATTGAATGGCGGTGCAGGCTCGAAGGGCCGAATGGCCTACTCCTGCACCTATTTTCTATGTTTCTATGTTTCTAAAATCTAGTCAAAGGCAGCATTTTAATATAATAATATATTCCTTTTATTCGTCCCACACTGGGGAAATTTACAGTGTTACAGCAGCAAAGTGGATAGCAAGAGATCATTCATTATAAATAAAAGTAAAGACAAGGATAAATTATCATCAGTTTACTGTGTATTTTTTAACTGTTACTGTTGACTCGTCTGCTGGGAGCAGTGCTGGTTGTGCAGTCTCACAGCAGCGGGAAGCGTTTCAATGAGTTGCTGGGAAAACAATAGTTTCCACTCTTCTGCTTCACTCCCTTCTTGAACAGCGGAGTAATATTCACAATTTCCCACCACTCCTGACTAGTGATTCTTGAAAGATCACTTCTTTCGGTGGGGTGCCGCAAGGCTCAGTGCTGGGACCCAAGTTATTTATATTAACGGTTTAGACGAAGGAATTAAATGTAACATCACCAACTTTGACGGTGACACAAAGCTGGGTGGCTGTGCGAGCTGCGAGGAGGATGCTATAAGGCTGCAGGGTGACTTGGATAGGTTGGGTGAGTGGGCAGATTCAAGATTCAAGATAGCTTTATTTGTCATCCAAATTGGACGAAATTCAATCACCCACAGTCCAACAATAAAAGCATTAAAATGTATGGCAGATGCAGTATAATGTGGATAAATGTGAAGTTATCCATTTTGGTGGCAAGAACAAGAAGGCAGATTATTATCTGAATGTGACAGATTAGGAAAAGGGGAGGTGCAACACGACCTGGGTGTCCTTGTACATCAGTCACGAAAGGTAAACATGCAGGTACAGCAGGCAATGAAGAAAGCTAATGACATGATGGCCTTCATAGTGAGGCGATTTGAGTATCGGAGCAAAGAGGTCCTTCTGCAGTTGTACAGGGCCCTGGTGAGACTGCACCTGGAGTATTATGTGCAGTTTTGGACTCCTATTTTGAGGAAGGACATTCTTACTATTGAGGCAGTGCAGTGTAGGTTCACCAGGTTAATTCCCAGGATGGTGGGACTGTCATATGATGAAAGAATGGATTGACTGGCCTTATATTCACTGGAATTTAGAAGGATGAGAGGGGATCTTATAGAAACATATAAAATTCTTAAGGGATTGGGCAGGCGAGAGGCAGGAAAAATGTTCCTGATGTTGGGGAAGTCCAGAACCAAGGGTCACTGTTTAAGAATATGGGCCAGGCCATTTAGGACTGAGATGAGGAAAACAAAATCACCCAGAGAGTTGTGAATCTGTGGAATTCTCTGCCATAGAAGGCAGTGGAGGCCAATTCACTGGATGTTTTCAAGAGAGAGTTAGATTTCACTCTTTGGGCTAATTAATCAAGGGATATGAGGAAAGAATAGGAATGTGGTACTGATTTGGATGATCAGCCATGATCCTATTGAATGGCTTGAAGGGCCTACTCCTGCACCACCTATTTTCTATGTTTCTAATGCCTCCCCAATCTCTAAAGCCACCTCTTTCAAAACCCTGGGGTGCAGTCCACCTAGTATTGATGACTTATCCACCTTCAGATATTTCAGCTTCCCAAGCACCTTTTCCTTGCTTAGCCGCTCCATGAATTTCCACCCCTTAATTCTCTTGAATTTTGGGTACATTATTGGTGTCTTCCACTGTCAAGACTGTGGCAAAAAAAAAAATTTCAATTAATCTGCCATTTTTTTATGCCCCATTACCACTTCTCCAGCTTCATTTTGCAGTGGTCTAATGGTCACTTTACCCTTGCATATCTGAAGAAACTTTTAATATATATTTTTTACATTTACACTTGGATATTCTGCCTTTTGTTTTTTACTGAATTGCATAGCCTTGTGCTTCCTCACACTGAAGTCAACTTGCCAGGTCGTTGCCCAATTATTTGTCACCTATCCATGTTCTCCATAATAGTTTAATATTGTAGACCTCAACAGACCTCCCAATCTAATTGTATTTTACAATCTTCTGTGTTCCCAAAGTCCAATAATCTGGCATGCTAGCAAATTTGGTGTTGCCAAACCTTCCGAACAACTGGAAGTTACCACACGTCGACCTTTGCTGTAAAATCTGCCGGAAGATTCATTATTAAATTAATGCAGGTGATACCGCAAAGTCAGTTCTAAATCGGTACATAATACACATTTTATCCCAACGTGAGTTTTGAAAACACGAAAAATCTCCAGAAATATATATAATTTATAGAAAAACACGAATTCAATTTCACAATCTATATGGAAATCCTAGGAAATTTAACTCCAGGTAAATAATAATGAAGTCATTAAAATTGGCAAAGTATGATTTAAATCATTTTATGTAATGCTTTATTTTGTTCAAGGTTATATTTTGGGTAGGCCATAAACACGGTCAAAATTCAGAGAGCAATCGGCCACTATGTGGAATTAAAACTCAATTGGGTTCTTTGACTATCATACGTTGCAGTTTCGTATTGTTAACATTTCAAAATATTTATTACATACAACAAAACCTTACAACACGTAAGTTCAATTAAACGCAAATCATCATAGAATGCTGGAAAGAAACTATCATTCTCATTTATTTATTCCAAACGCAAGCAAGAAATAGTCTTCGAATGAAATATACATGAGATGTATCCTTGTGTCCATACATAAAAGACGACGCGCAGTTTCATTCTGTAATACCCGGCGGTTTAACAACATACAAAATTTGATACATTGAGCATGAGATTTTCGGAAGGCACATCGTATCTGGGCAGAGACAAGCTTGTTCATGTGACACGACTATCAAGGTAGCTGCAGGCTGGTAATAATTGTCCACAAAGCAATCATTACCTCGAGCCGGTTTGTTCTTCGGACCACTGACACTGGGAGCCGCGGTCTGCTTTGTGTATGAGGCGTCCCGGCGCCGACCCGCCCCCGCTTCACGGTGATTGGTTGGTGCGATCAGGGGGCGGTGCCAGGTCCCCGCCCTGCTCGCTGCGACTGGCTGGGGTGGCCGTCAATCACTCCGGGAGGCGGGCTCTGCAGCTGGGACTTGGTTCTGGTGGAGAATTAATTGTCCCGGGAGCTGCGCTCGCTGCCTCCACCGCTGGCTGCTTCATTTCTTCCTCGCTCGCTCGCTCAACGACGCCCGTGCAAAGTATTGATTTCTTCTTTTTTTTTGGTTTTACCAATTTGCTAAACGTACCATTTGCCAACCTTCCACATGGAGAGGACGGATTTGCCGAGGCAGCCGAAGTGAAAGTGCAAGTGTTTCGGTGAGTTCTCCTTTCCTTGTGACATTTGTTGGGGCGTTGAGAGATTTAACCAGAGTGCAGCTGTAGCGCTTATCGAAGCGTGGGCGTCGGTAACGACAGCATTTTGGGGGTTAGGAAGCCCGAGACGTATTCACTTGTGGGTTTGGAGGCTGGAAATTTGGCTGTCATGGTTTAAAAATAGATTTCTGTGCGTGTCACCGTGAAGGGGTAACGGTGGGAGTGATCTTGAACTTCTTCATGGGCTGCGGTCTGCGGTCTGCGGTCTGCCCGTGAACTTCACGAGCGGTGCTTTCACAAAGGCAAGCGGCATTCTCCCGGCCCTTCAGACGGACCCATTAAAAAAAGAACCACATCTTGTGGCGTTTTCTCTTTTCTAAAACAGTGAAAATAAATCATCTCTTATAGTATATTTATTTCTTTTATAACAGTGCAATTTGCATGTGTTCCAGCCAAACGCATTATTCATTAAACTTACCCTTACCTTCGTGTGTGAATCGGGTGGGATTGCTGCAAATGCAACAAATGGCTGGTTTATAGGCTATTTTTCCAAACAATTCATGACAAATATTTTAGTTTATTATCAAAAGGTTTTAAATGCATTCTCAACCATATTGGCAGTTGCTGTTTTTATGATGTTTACAGATAATTCGTGACAAATTGTTTAATTTATAATCTAAAGGGTTGAAATGCACACACGCCACATTCATAATTGCCGATAAGGACGAAAATACCTAATTTAATCCCGAATTGTACTGGTCAATAATGAAGGCGATAACCCGAGAGTTCAGAAACGTTTCCGAGAAAAAAAAAACCCTGCGTATTTTAATAGAAAATTTGAATAAAATCACAATGCTGTACATTACTCAACACATCCGACTGCTTGGCGGAGAGAGTTACAACTAACGTTTCGAGTCAATGACTTTACATCGGAACATTAATCCTGTTTCATTCACTCCCCAGCGAGCTGTCTGACCTGCGGAGTATTTTTTTTTTTTTTTGTAGCATCTGTAGTATTTTGCATTTCAATTTGAACAGTTGAGAATACCATTGGAAGATTGACATGTGATGTCTATCTTGGCCAATTTTACGGTTTCAGTAAAATGTCATCATAAAGAAAATTAACAATGACAGGAAAACCACAAACATTTTCACTTAACATTAATGTTTTAAGAACTTTTAATATTGATTCAGCACATGTTAAAACTGTCATTCTGCAGAAATTATCATTGCCTGAATTTCTTTTTTTTTCTTTTTTTTCTTTTTTTCTTCCTTTTTTTCCATTTAGAAGTATCCTTCCATTTAGAAGGATCCTATCATGCTTACAACGTTCTAGTATCTTGTTGGTAATTGTTGGTTGTTGATGTTATTGCAGCCTGATTGATCCTATTCTCACCTGGAAATCGGTGTTCAATCTCTCCCTCTGACCCTGTCCCCTCCCCTATTCCACCCTAAATATTGAAAACTTAACTGAGACTAGCTAACCTTGTTGGTAAAGGTGTTTCTCTGTTTGCGTGCTTCATTTTTTAAGCTCTAGAGCCTTAACTTGTAAAAGTGAAATTCAATGATTTGGAATCTGGTTTATTCCAGATTTGGACAATGTGGAACTTCAAGAGAAATTTGTCAGTAATCTTCTCCCAATAGCTTGCTGTCCTGGACTTTCCAGGTGATGGAGATTGTATGTTTATGTCAAACATTTGTGAGATGGTATTTCTATCATGGTACCCATTTCAAACATGGTACACAGGCAGTGGAGGAGATGATTGCTCAGAGTAGTGGATCAGATGCCGGTCAAGAGGCCTGCTTCTACCAGGATGATATAAAGCTTCTTCAATGCTGTAGCTCTTCACGGCCATTTAGAATATTTCATTATGCATCTGAACTGAGCATTGTAGAATGTGGAAATATCTTGGGGAGTCAGGAAGTGAGCATAATCCTGACATGATCCTGTTGAATTACTGATGGAAAACTCAGTGCTGTCAATTCTATTAACTGTCGATGGAAGGATGCTAATTTCTGTTTTACATTGAACATACAACAGTACAGTGCAAGAGGAGGCTATTCACCCCACAATGTCTGTTTCTGAATATGATGCCAAGTGCATCTCTTATCGACCTGTGCATAATCTGTATCCCTCCATTCCCTGCATATCCATATGCCTATCCAAAAGCCTCTTAAATGCCACTATCAATAGACAATAGGTGCAGGAGTAGGCCATTCGGCCCTTCGAGCCAGCACCACCATTCAATGTGATCATGGCTGATCACATACCCCCTGACTCCGCGATCCTGAAGAGCTCTATCTAGCTCTCTCCTGAATGCATTCAGAGAATTTGCCTCCACTGCCTTCCGAGGCAGAGAATTCCACAGATTTACAACTCTGAGTGAAAATGTTTTTCTTCATCTCCGTTCTAAATGACCTACCCCTTATTCTTAAATTGTGGCCCCTGCCTCAGTATCGTATCTGCCTCAACCCTGGCAGCGTGTTCCAACTATACACCATGCTCTGTGTTTACAAAAAGAAAATGCCCCACACGTATCCTTTAAACTTTTGTCCATCTCAGATTAAACCTTTGCCCTCTACTATTGGATTTTTCCATCCTTTGATTTCTACATCTTTGTTTGATATGTTCATTTTCTTAACTTGGTGGAATTAATTTTGCTAGTCACCCCCCTGGTTATATCTGATGAGTGAATGTCTTGCTACATGTAGACATGAATTCTTTGTTTATCTGACACCGTGCAAGTGGAATTGAAAACTCTGTTTATCTGTAACTAATCCTATTTCAGATCCTATGATGGAAATAAAATATTTTATGAGGCAGCTTAGTATATTTAGTTCTAGGACTGCCCAAGGAAGTTTCCACTAATAAATAATGTCATGACTTTTTGCTATTGAAAATATTTTTTTCTGCCTCACCACTAATAATAATACATTTAATTTATATAGCGCTTTTCTGGAAACTCAAAGACGCTTTTCTGAAAACTCAAAGAGTAAATAAAACATTTTTTTAAAAAATAAACAAAAGTTTATCCAGACGAGAAGCGGCGAACAAACAGCGCCAGCGGCCTCTCACATCAGGGTCTGACATAAATGGTTGACAATAAACAATAAACAGTAAATGGTTGACAGTAAACTATAAAGAACACAAGACACACAATTACAGTTTAACACAGACAACCATCACAGTGATTCCTCTAGGCACATCCTCACTGTGATGGAAGGCAAAGAAAAGTCTTATCTCCTCCTCATTCTTCTCCCGCGGTCAGGCAGTTAAACTGCTGCCTCGAGGCAATCGAGGCTCCCGACTTTTGAAATCCCCACTGGGCGATGGAAGGTCCCAGGGCCGAGCCGAGTAGGCCGATGAAGGTCCTAAGCCCCCACCGGGCGATGGAAAGTGCCGCGGCCGAGCCACGCAGGGCGATGAAGGTCCTGCGAACGGGTCGATCAAGCCTCGCGATTCGGGGCGGTCGAAGCTGCTACGGCTGGAGCTCCCAAAAGCCGGTCGCCAGCCAGGGACCTGTGAGCTCCCGAAGTTGCGGTCCACAGAGCCTGCGGTAAGTCCAGGTAAAAGTATTGAAATGCTCCAGGTATGATTTAAAAGTAAGTAATCTATTCTTTTAAAGTAGTGGATTTTCAGGAATCAATCCTCAGATCCAATTACCAAGCATGCTTTAATTTTAAATCTTGCAGTTTAGAAACATGCTATCAACCATTAAATGAGGAAAGCTACGTTCAATGTTTATAAAATAAAAATATTTCAGTCTGATCTGTGTTCGTGTTACAAGGAATCAAAAGGCACTCGCAGATTAAAAGATTGCTTGAATCATTTATGAACATTCAGATTTCAAATTATCAATATATATATATATATATTGCATCCCTTTGGATGTTAATGATAAAATATAAATTAAGATAATTCGTAATTAGGGTGGCACAGTGGCGTAGTGGTAGAGTTGCTGCCTTACAGCGCGAGAGAGCCAAGTTCGATCCTGACTGCAGGTGCTGTCTGCATGGAGTTTGTACATTCTCCCTGTGACTGTGTGGGTTTTCTTTGGGTGTTCCTGTTTTTTCCCACTTTCCAAAAGTATGCAGGTTTGTAAGTTAATTAGCCTTTGTAAGTTGTCCCTAATGTGTAGCATAGAACTAGCGTATGGATGATCGTTGGTCGGCGGGGACTCTGTGGGCCGAAGATCCTGTTTCCACGCTGCATCGCTAAACAAAGAAAGAACTTGCTCTGTAAATTACTTGCGGAATATGGTTAAAAAATCCAGGAACGTTGCTCTAAATCTTTTTGAATGACCCATCTTTGCACTTTGACCAAAGAATAAAACAGTTAACACAGTAAGCAAGAAGCAGTTGAATCTGATCACATTTTATTACCAGTTCCAGGAATGTCATGTCTGTCATTTGCTTCTGATTCAAACTACTATCTTTGATAAATTGTTAGTTCTTGACAGGAAAAGCACATTGTGCCTTACAAGGTTTTGACACTAAGACCCCTTATACGATTCTCCATTGTTGTCCTTCATCCCCATGATTCGCTACCTGTGGAAGATCCATATGTGATTTGGTATAGGCAAAAAAAATATTTGTGATGCATGTTAAAAACGTTTGCTGGAATGGAATGTTCCAAATTTCAACACTCAATAAATATTTTCTCCATATACGATTTACAAAATCTTTCGTGTTCAATCTTTCAAAAGTCGTGGACCTAAACAAGTTAACATGGAACCAAAAATGTGTATCTTGTACCTGACTCAAATGTCAAAGTGTAAACCACAAATACATTTCCTACACTTGCTCCATGCATTTAGCCACTGAGAACAGAAGCTAAGCTGATGGCAACCTTCCAACTACATAAATCTGGATCTGATTTTATTCATTAGAATTCCAGAGTTTCACAGCAGCATGTTGGACAAGGAGCCATTAAAATTCCTCTGTTTGGAGTTTGGATAGATTGAAAGATCCAGCATGGAAACTGATCCTTCAGCCCATTGAGTCTACACTGGCCATCGATCACCCATTCACACTAGCTCCATGTTACCCCACTTTCGCATCCACTCCCTGCACACTGGGACAATTTACAGAGGCCAAACAACCTACAGTGTAAATGCTATGACAATTATTTTACCTGACCCTGCAGTGACACAATTGATTTCTGAAGAATACACAGTTTATACTGTGAAGGGAAATCTAGATGAAATAATGCAGCTGGATTGCTGTGGAACAATGGCCAAGTTAAATGATGTAAATACATTATGGAAGCAGATGTTTCTTTACCTACTTTGTCAGAGAACTTCATTTTATAGATGCAAAAAGCATTGATTTAAATAAATGGATTGGTTGACAAAAGTGGTTTTTATATACAACCGAACATTTATATTCATTCTTTCAAACAGAATGATCTGCAGTTTCTTAAATAACTTAAAATAGTGCAAATCATATAAAATAATAAAACTTTGTAAACTTAAAGAAATAAGTAATATTTGCAGATGGTGTGTGGAAGGTCTGTTTGCCATTTCCTATGTCTCAAGCCAGAAGCTATAGCTTTGCTTCCAGCCGGCAATGCCTCGTTTATATTGCTTGGCTCCAATTAGAAATGTCCCACTCAGGAGGGAGGTCTGCACGTACATATGAGTTTGCACAGTGCTCGCCTCTCTCATAAAATTAAATGTTTTTACAGCCTGTTTTTAAACAGTGCTGGGAATTTATTCTGAGTGTTTTAACCTACCAATTAAGTTATTCCATCCCCAACTATATCCCCCAACTATATGAGATCATCTCCCTTCACCAGGAGTTAATGTTCCACACCTAATTTATTGTTCTGTCACAATTATATTGTTGCAAAGCAAAAAACAACTTCAATTATTCTGAAATGTAATATGTTGGTACACTGCAATTTATTTCACATTTTACAGGTCAGATGCTCTTTTATATTTGCATAACTGTTAATTTTTGAGCAATGACGTGTTGAGATGACAGCATATTTAGTTTATCAGATTCCTCTCATTTGCTATATGAGCTCTGGTTTACATTTTTAATATTTATAATTGAGTAATTTGGGCATATTGATGTTGTAAAGTCTGTTTTATTGAGCAGTCATTTTGGCAACACCAATAATTTCATGTGCCTTTTAAACATAAATGATCCTTTTATTGCATGTGACTTTTTGGCAACAGGAATTTCATCAATTTGATATTTTGAGTTGTGGATATGCTAGACTTCAATTAGTAAAATAGAGGCAAGCTTATGAAGTAATATAAGACAGCTTAAATTTTCTGCATTATAATGACGACTACAACATATACTTGGCTGCAAAGCATTTTTTAGTTCATCCTGAATTTGTGAGGATTGCTTCCTTTTTTGAATGAAAAAAAAAAGGTTTAGTTTTATTATTGTCGCATGTAATTGGGTAACAATGAAAAGTTTTATGTTTCATGCTATCCAAACAGATCAGATATATCATATAATGTGTTGCATTTAGTTTATTGTCATGTGTAATGAGGTACAGTGAAAAGCTTTTGCTTGTTAACTAGTCAGCGGAAAGACAATACACAATTACAGTTGAGCTATTCACAGTGTACAAACAAGTCAAAATTGAGTACAACAGATAGAGCAAACGGGAAGATACTGGGTGCAGAATATACTTCTCAGCATTGTAGAGCATCAGTTCCAAAGACAAAGTGCAATGTCCATAACGGGGTAGAGGTGAATCAAAAGAATCAGACAGTTAAGAAGCCTGATAACAGAGGGGAGGAAGCTGTTCCTGAGTCTGGTGGTGAGTACTTTCAAGCATCTGTACCTTCGACCAAGTCAAGTTTATTTGTCACATGCACATACACGATGTGCAGTGAAACGAAAGTGGCAATGCCTGCGGATTGTGCACAAAAAAGAATTACAGTTACAGCATATAAATAAAGTTAATACAGAGAAGACAAAATTTAGTCCCTGGAGTTATAAAAGTTAACAGTCCTGATGGCCTGTGGGAAGAAACTCTGTCTCATCCTCTCAGTTTTCACAGCGTTGCTGGGGTGGCAGGGGTCCCTCATAATCTTGCTTGCTCTTGATCTACACCTCCTGATATGTAGGTCCTGCAGGGGGGCGAGTGTAGAGCTGGGCAGAGCTGTTCCCAAACCAGACTGTAATGTTGCCGGCCAGGATGCTCTCTACAGCCCCAGAGTAGAAGCAATGAAGGATCCTCAGAGACACTCTGAATTTCCTCAGCTGTCTAAGGTGGTAAAGGCGCTGCTTTGCCTTACCCACCAGTGTGGCAATGTGCGTTGCCCATGTCAGATCCTCTTTGATGTGGACTCCCAAGTATTTAAAACTGCTCACCCTATCCACAGTAGACCCATTTATCTCCAGTGGCGTGTATGTCCTTGGATGTTGAGCCCTTCACCAGGCGGAAAAGAAATTAAGGGCAGGGCCAATTGTGAACGATGTGAGAGAGGAGGTAAATACAGAAGTTAAAGTGTTGTACTTAAATGCGCGTAGTATAAAAAATAAAGTGGATGAGCTTGAGGCTCAGTTAGTCATGGGCAAGTATGATGTTGTAGGGATCACTGAGACATGGTTACAAGAGGACCAGGGCTGGGAACTGAATATTCAGGGGTACACAACGTATAGAAAAGACAGACAGGTGGGCAGAGGGGGTGGGGTTGCTCTGATGGTAAGGAATGATATTCATTCCCTTGCAAGGGGTGACATAGAATCAGGAGATGTTGAATCAGTATGGATAGAAATGAGAAATTGTAAGGGTAAAAAGACCCTAATGGGAGTTATCTATAGGCCCCCAAACAGTAGCCTCGACATAGGGTGCAAGTTGAATCAGGAGATAAAATTGGCGTGTCAAAAATGTAATGCTACGGTGGTTATGGGAGATTTCAACATGCAGGTAGACTGGGAAAATCAGGTTGGAAATGGACCCCAGGAAAGAGAGTTTGTAGAGTGCCTTCGAGATGGATTCTTAGAACAGCTTGTACTGGAGCCTACCAGGGAGAAGGCAATTCTGGATTTAGTGTTGTGTAATGATCCTGATCTGATAAGGGGACTAGAGGTAAAAGAGCCATTAGGAGGCAGTGATCACAACATGATAAGTTTTACTCTGCAAATGGAAAGGCAGAAGGGAAAATCGGAAGTGTCGGTATTACAGTATAGCAAAGGGGATTACAGAGGCATGAGGCGGGAGCTGGCCAAAATTGATTGGAAGGAGGCCCTAGCAGGGAAGACAGTAGAACAGCAATGGCAGGTATTCCTGGGAATAATGCAGAGGTTGCAGGATCAATTTATTCCAAAGAGGTGGAAAGACTCTAAGGGGAGTAAGAGACACCTGTGGCTGACGAGGGAAGTCAGGGACAGCATAAAAATTAAGGAGAGGAAGTATAACATAGCAAAGAAGAGTGGGAAGACAGAGGATTGGGACTCTTTTAAAGAGCAACAAAAGTTAACTAAAAAGGCAATACGGGGAGAAAAGATGAGGTACGAGGGTAAACTAGCCAATAATATAAAGGAGGATAGCAAAAGTTTTTTTTAGGTACGTGAAGAGGAAAAAAATAGTCAAGGCAAATGTGGGTCCCTTGAAGACAGAAGCAGGGGAATTTATTATGGGGAACAAAGAAATGGCAGACGAGTTAAACCGTTACTTTGGATCTGTCTTCACTGAGGAAGATACACACAATCTCCCAAATGTTCTAGGGGCCGGAGAACCTAGGGTGATGGAGGAACTGAAGGAAATCCACATTAGGCAGGAAATGGTTTTGGGTAGACTGATGGGACTGAAGGCTGATAAATCCCCAGGGCCTGATGGTCTGCATCCCAGAGTACTTAAGGAGGTGGCTCTAGAAATAGTGGAAGCATTGGAGATCATTTTTCAATGTTCTATAGATTCAGGATCAGTTCCTGTGGATTGGAGGATAGCAAATGTTATCCCACTTTTTAAGAAAGGAGGGAGAGAGAAAACGGGTAATTATAGACCAGTTAGTCTGACATCAGTGGTGGGGAAGATGCTGGAGTCAATTATAAAAGACGAAATTGCTGAGCATTTGGATAGCAGTAACGGGATCGTTCCGAGTCAGCATGGATTTACGAAGGGGAAATCATGCTTGACAAATCTACTGGAATTTTTTGAGGATGTAACTAGGAAAATTGACAAGGGAGAGTCAGTGGATGTGGTGTACCTCGACTTTCAGAAAGCCTTCGACAAGGTCCCACATAGGAGATTAGTGGGCAAAATTAGGGCACATGGTATTGGGGGTAGGGTACTGACATGGATAGAAAATTGGTTGACAGACAGAAAGCAAAGAGTGGGGATAAATGGGTCCCTTTCGGAATGGCAGGCAGTGACCAGTGGGGTACCGCAAGGTTCGGTGCTGGGACCCCAGCTATTTACGATATACATTAATGACTTAGACGAAGGGATTAAAAGTACCATTAGCAAATTTGCAGATGATACTAAGTTGGGGGGTAGTGTGAATTGTGAGGAAGATGCAATAAGGCTGCAGGGTGACTTGGACAGGTTGTGTGAGTGGGCGGATACATGGCAGATGCAGTTTAATGTAGATAAGTGTGAGGTTATTCACTTTGGAAGTAAGAATAGAAAGGCAGATTATTATCTGAATGGTGTCAAGTTAGGAGGAGGGGGAGTTCAACGAGATCTGGGTGTCCTAGTGCATCAGTCAATGAAAGGAAGCATGCAGGTTCAGCAGGCAGTGAAGAAAGCCAATGGAATGTTGGCCTTCGTAACAAGAGGAGTTGAGTATAGGAGCAAAGAGGTCCTTCTACAGTTGTACCGGGCCCTGGTGAGACCGCACCTGGAGTACTGTGTGCAGTTTTGGTCTCCAAATTTGAGGAAGGATATTCTTGCTATGGAGGGCGTGCAGCGTAGGTACACTAGGTTAATTCCCGGAATGGCGGGACTGTCGTATGTTGAAAGGCTGGAGCGATTGGGCTTGTATACACTGGAATTTAGAAGGATGAGGGGGGATCTTATTGAAACATATAAGATAATTAGGGGATTGGACACATTAGAGGCAGATAACATGTTCCCAATGTTGGGGGAGTCCAGAACAAGGGGCCACAGTTTGAGAATAAGGGGTAGGCCATTTAGAACGGAGATGAGGAAGAACTTTTTCAGTCAGAGGGTGGTGAAGGTGTGGAATTCTCTGCCTCAGAAGGCAGTGGAGGCCAGTTCGTTGAATGCTTTCAAGAGAGAGCTGGATAGAGCTCTTAAGGATAGCGGAGTGAGGGGGTATGGGGAGAAGGCAGGAACGGGGTACTGATTGAGAGTGATCAGCCATGATCGCATTGAATGGCGGTGCTGGCTCGAAGGGCTGAATGGCCTACTCCTGCACCTATTGTCTATTGTCTATTGTCTAAAGTCCACAATCAGCTCCTTAGTTTTTGTGACATTCAAGAGGAGGCAATTGTCCTGACACCAGAGTGCCAGATCAGCCACCTCCTCCCGGTAGGCCTTCTCATCGTTGTCGGAGATCCGGCCCACCACCACAGTGTCATCAGCAAACTTGATGATGGAGTTTGAGCTGAACCTGGCCACCAGACAGGTTCAGAGAAAAGAAGGAAGGACCAGGGTGGGGCAAGTCTTTGAATATGTGAGCTGCTTTAACAAGGCACCAAGAGGTGTAGATATTCTAATTGGTGGGACGTCTGAATATAGTTCTATCAATCTAGCATGACTCAGGACTAAGAAAATGTTTTTCAAGTTGTTTGAAGTTGGCAATGGAATAGCCACCTAAATTTCTTAAACTCTAGTAAAATGGAATCCATATTTATTAGAAAGCCTACAATAATATGCAAAGATACATTAATCAATATTGGATAGAATTTAAAATGAATAAAAATAAATAAGGGTAGGAAATAACACTAAACAGGAATATCAATTGTTGGCAATAAATCAGAAAAATAATAATAGGGAATATTTACAGTTTAACAATTCCAACTGAACACTGGTACCTTTCACTTTGCTCTACCTTTTGCTTTGTGTTTGGCTTGACTGTAGTCATGTGTGGGATTATCTGATTGGGATAGCACACTGAATTGCATCCTGATACAAGTGACAAAAATAATCCTAAACCTAAAAAAGAGATATTGGGAACATGTTTTTGTTCTAATCTAAATTCATTCACTGCTCTCCCCATTTGGGCACAGAAATGGTTAAATGGAGCAGGGCCATATCCAATTCTTCCCTGTGTTAATTGGGTGCCTGCCATTTAAAATCGCACGCAACATAGACATTCACCATAAGCAAACGGAATTATGTTTAAAAGTTTGGGTTAGGCTCCAGAGATATCATCAGGGCACAATCTGCAATGTAACCTTGATCATGAGATCTGTGGTGGCCTCTGTAACTAGGCCAAAGTTTCCCTGGGCCCCACCAGAATGTCTGTGCTTCCCTACCACCATGTTGGAATTTCTCTTCCAGAATACATGCCCTGTGCTAAGGGTCATTCTCTGAAATCTCCAGCGGCAATTTGTTGCTACTCAACTTTAATGCTTTGTGGCCGCTTGCCAACCATCTCTTTCTTGGAGGTCACCAATCGGAGACCCATCAAACCTGGGCATCAAAGGGAAAGTGTACAGACAGTTTAGATTAAAGTGTTTTCAATAAAAGTTGATAAATTATATGGAATGAGCTGACCAAAGAGCTAATAGACAGAGTCTGGAAAAACAGAATATGCAGTAAACAGTTGTGGGAGCACGTGACTCAGAGCTATTAGCTTTTAGGACTGAGCAGATGGACTGGAAAGGGAAAGTGCACAGACAGTTCAAACTAAAGTGCTTTGCACAAAAGTTGGGAATTGATGGGATTGGCATTGTTTCTCTTCTAAAATTTCTAAATCCACACTGCACTCATTTTGAGTGTTTTATTAATTGACATTTAAAGATAAATTGTGTTATGATTTGAAGAAAAGATTGTGTATGTAAATTTCTTGGAAACACTAACATGATGTGGCAATTGTTACCTGTTTGGATTACATTTATAGTAATTTTGCTATACACTGAGGTCTGGTCTGAACTGAAATTTGTTTGGTGTTACTGCAAAATAAACTCCATTTTGTATTTGTGTTCATCATCATTGTGCATGGATTTTGTGCTCCTGCACTTGCCTGTCAATCATGTCCCCATCACCTCAAATCAGTACAAGTTGTGTTTGTAATATTTTCTGGTTTTACTTCAAATTTCCAGCATCTGCAGGTTTTTATGATGTTTATTTTCAGAATCATGAAAATAAACTTTCTGAAAATTATTTTAAAAGGAAAACATGGTCCAAGTACTTGGAGTATTATGGGTTCATTGCTGGAAATGTTCAAGGTGAGGTGAATTGCATCGTATGGGAGGCGCATTCCCAATCTCGTTGTACCCCTGTACAATGACAATAAAGATATATTGTATTGTATTGTAAATGAATGTTTTTAATATTTTTAATTGCTCGTAGTTTGATTCAGATCTAAAAGTATTGGCTTCGAAATTATTTAGTGAAGCATAACATTTTTGTGCTATGCCGTGGCCTTAGAGTTAAAAATTGACTGCTCAAAGCTGTCAAGCTCTTCCGTGACAACATAGTGCTCCATATTGTGATCATCCATGTGCATGATGGCATTAAATACAATTCTTTTCACCTCTACATGATTACAGTGTCATAGCATATATTCTAATGAAAATTAAAAGGGACTATCTCTACCTGAGTTCACATTGAATCAAGATCTGGAGCACTCTGAATGCTTCATCTACTCGATCTCACAGATGTCTTCCTTTCTTTGGGAAGGGAGCCATCTGAAGCAATCATTACGGTGCATCCAACCTATGTCCTACTTGAATGAGAATGCCATGGATATTCCATAAAACATCATTTTGGCACCGTCAAATTTCTAGCACATTTTAATTGTTTGGAAGCTCTTCACATTTAAGAAAAACTGTATTTTATCTTTCTGATGTTGCACACCATCTGGTATAATATGAGCAAAATTGTGATTAATATGATCTGTTGGATTTACTCAGTAGTGATGATTCTCCTGTGCACAAAAATATGCATTTAATGAGTAAATGCTGTGTTTTTCCAATATGTTGATGCAGCATTTTCTAAAATAGATGCGCTGGCGGGGAAGTAAACTGAAATAAATCTTAAATCCATTTCCCATTCACGCTTCCTGTTGGTATTCTGCATGCTGAGCATTAATTGGTCCCTTGTGAAATAAATAGATCATTTAATGGGCCTCTGCAAAAGGAAAGAGTTTTGTAATATTGTGAGACCAGTGTCTCCATTAGCTTATAAACTTCATCTTGCAACTTAACCCCCATGATAAATGTGAGGCCCTGAATATTTTCAGGCAAGATGGGTAAAGGACAGCTGGAGAAGCTCTTTACTGCCACGATCTCCCCTCCACTCATCACAAGCGTACATTTATTAAACTAAGCCACAAGCTGAGAGAGATAAATTATAAGACATGCATAGGCAATGACACAGGAATTCATGTGCAAAAATTCAAACATGTTCATGCTCTTTTGGTCTTGCAAACAGCTCAAATCAAGTGGTGCTTTCCTCCTTAAAAACTTGCAGTGAAAACTTTTCACTTTTTATTCATCGTTATGTATCCCCGTTATATGCAGTGTCAAAGATGACTTTCAGATGAGTGGAGCTACTACTGAATTAGTGGCATCCTTGAGACCTTTCCTAACTTGTGGGATAACTTCAACACATTGTGGGCAAGGCAGACAAAATTGTAAAAAAGTAAAATTTACTTCCAACAGTTGCAGTAAATTGAAAAGGTCACTGGTAGTACATCTCCTCGGTGAGGGGACACAGCTCAAGCAACATAAATATTATGTACTTTAAACAAATAATATATGTTATTAAATTATGTTTGTGGAATGGTTTATTTGCTAACAATAGTTTTCTTCCAAATACTCATTCTTCTGTATATTGCAGTTCATTCCTTTGACCAGGGGGAAGGGTGATTAGTTTGTTCCATTGAGTCATACAGGTGGGTTAATGCTAGGATCAGGGTGGGCAAGCAGTAGGTGGGAACAATTGCCATGGAGACTGGAGATCTAATAATAATAATACATTTTATTTGTCATATGTAGGTTGGCACAGGGTCAACGGTACAATGAAATGTATTTGACAAGACAACGGGTCACCTCAGCTCAGCAGTAATATTCCAAGGATAAATAAGATTAAAAATGACCCTAGTAAGGTACAAAGACAATGTTAAAAATAGGTAAAAAGACAACATTAAAAATAATCAACATATATGATTTGAAATGTGTTTATGAATTCAGAAGCCTGATGGCCTGATGGTAGAAACTGTTCTTAAGTCTGGTGGTACGCGCAGCCATACTCCTGTATCGTCCGCCTGATGGTAACAAGGAGAACAGCCTGCGTGCTGGGTGGCTGTGGTCCTTGATGATGCTGCGTGCCTTCCACAGGCACCGCCGGTAGAAAATGTCCTGAATGGCCGGGAGACAGTTGCCAGTGATGTGCTGTGCCGTCTTCACCACTCTCTGTAGTAATTTGTGGCTGTGGGCAGTACAGTTCCCATACCAGACTGTAATGCAGCCCGTCAGCAGGCTCTCGATGGTGCATTTGTAGAGGTTTGTGAGGATGCTGGCGTTCATGCCAAACTTCCTCAGTCTTTTCAGGAAAAAGAGCAGCTGGTGGGCCTTCTTTGTTAATGTGTCCGTGTGCAGTGTCCAGGAAAGGTCCTCAGTGATGTGCACACCGAGGAACTTAAAGCTGCTGACCCTTTTAACCTCAGCATCACCGATGTGGATGGGGAGGTGTCCACTCCCCCGCTGTCTCCTGTAGTCCACCATCATCTCTTTAGTTTTGCTGACGTTGAGAGAGAGGTTATTTTCCTGGCACCAGCTGTTTAGTGCCTTTACCTCCTCTCTGTAGGCCGTCTCATTGTTGTCTGTGATGAAGCCCAAGATGGTAGTGTCATCAGCAAACTTCAGGATACTGTTTGAGCTGTGCTTAGCAGCACAGTTGTGCGTGAACAGGGAGTACAGGAGAGGACTGAGCACACAGCCCTGTGGAGTGCCTATGTTGAGGATCAGTGAGGAAGAGGTGTGGCTGCCAATTCTCACCATCTGGGATCTGCCCGTCAGGAAATCGAATATCCATCCGCAGATGGAGGTCTCCAGTCCAAGATCAAGGAGCTTGGGGATGAGTTTTGAGGGAATAATAGTGTTGAATGCCGAGCTGTAGTCAATAAAGAGCATTCTCACATATGTATTTCCTTTGTCAATAGAAAATAGACAATAGGTGCAGGAGTAGGCCATTCAGCCCTTCGAGCCAGCACCGCCATTCAATGCGATCATGGCTGATCACTCTCAATCAGTACCCCGTTCCTGCCTTCTCCCCATACCCCCTCACTCCGCTATCCTTAAGAGCTCTATCCAGCTCTCTCTTGAAAGCATCCAACGAACTGGCCTCCATTGCCTTCTGAGGCAGAGAATTCCACACCTTCACCACTCTCTGACTGAAAAAGGTCTTCCTCATCTCCATTCTAAATGGCCTACCCCTTATTCTTAAACTGTGGCCCCTTGTTCTGGACTCCCCCAACATTGGGAACATGTGTCCTGCCTCTAATGTGTCCAATCCCCTAATTATCTTATATGTTTCAATAAGATCCCCCCTCATCCTTCTAAATTCCAGTGTATACAAGCCTAATTGCTCCAGCCTTTCAACATACGACAGTCCCGCCATTCCGGGAATTAACCTAGTGAACCTATGCTGCACGCCCTCAATAGCAAGAATATCCTTCCTCAAATTTGGAGACCAAAACTGCACACAGTACTCCAGGTGCGGTCTCACCAGGGCCCGGTACAACTGTAGAAGGACCTCTTTGCTCCTATACTCAACTCCTCTTGTTATGAAGGCCCACATTCCATTGGCTTTCTTCACTGCCTGTTGTACCTGCATGCTTCCTTTCAGTGACTGATGCACTAGGACACCCAGATCTCGTTGAACATCCCCTCTTCCTAACTTGACACCATTCAGATAATAATCTGCCTTTCTATTCTTACTTCCAAAGTGAATAACCTCACACTTATCTACATTAAACTGCATCTGCCATGTATCCGCCCACTCACACAACCTGTCCAAGTCACCCTGCAGCCTTATTGCATCTTCCTCACAATTCACACTACCCCCCAGCTTAGTATCATCTGCAAATTTGCTAATGGTACTTTTAATCCCTTCGTCTAAGTCATTAATGTATATCGTAAATAGCTGGGGTCCCAGCACCAAACCTTGCGGTACCCCACTGGTCACTGCCTGTCATTCCGAAAGGGACCCATTTATCCCCACTCTTTGCTTTCTGTCTGTCAACCAATTTTCTATCCATGTCAGTACCCTACCCCCAATACCATGTGCTCTAATTTTGCCCACTAATCTCCTATGTGGGACCTTGTCGAAGGCTTTCTGAAAGTCGAGGTACAACACATCCACCGACTCTCCCCTGTCAATTTTCCTAGTTACATCCTCAAAAAATTCCAGTAGATTTGTCAAGCATGATTTCCCCTTCGTAAATCCATGCTGACTCGGAATGATCCTGTTACCGCTATCCAAATGCTCAGCAATTTCGTCTTTTATAATTGACTCCAGCATCTTCCCCACCACTGATGTCAAACTAACTGGTCTATAATTACCCGTTTTCTCTCCCTCCTTTCTTAAAAAGTGGGATAACATTTGCTATCCTCCAATCCACAGGAACTGATCCTGAATCTATAGAACATTGAAAAATGATCTCCAATGCTTCCACTATTTCTAGAGCCACCTCCTTAAGTACCCTGGGATGCAGACCATCAGGCCCTGGGGATTTATCAGCCTTCAGTCCCATCAGTCTACCCAAAACCATTTCCTGCCTAATGTGGATTTCCTTCAGTTCCTCCATCACCCTAGGTTCTCCGGCCCCTAGAACATTTGGGAGATTGTGTGTATCTTCCTCAGTGAAGACAGATCCAAAGTAACGGTTTAACTCGTCTGCCATTTCTTTGTTCCCCATAATAAATTCCCCTGCTTCTGTCTTCAAGGGACCCACATTTGCCTTGACTATTTTTTTCCTCTTCACGTACCTAAAAAAAAACTTTTGCTATCCTCCTTTATATTATTGGCTAGTTTACCCTCATACCTCATCTTTTCTCCCCGGATTGTCCAGGTGGGTGAGCACAGTATGTATTGCCATGGCGGTGACATCGTCCGTGGCCCTGTTTGGTCTATATGCAAACTGAAGAGGGTCCAAGGTGTCAGGGAGAGAGGAGCAGATGTGAGTTTTGACTAGTCGCTTAAAGCACTTCATGATGACTGATGTCAGTGCGACAGGACGGTAGTCATTTAAACAGGAGGTTACTGATTTCTTTGGAACAAGAATGATGATGGATGCTTTGAAGGAGGTGGGAACCACAGACTGACTCAGAGAGAGGTTGAAGATGTTGGTGAACACCTCTGCCAATTGATCAGCACACGCTCCGAGGGCCCGCCCTGGAATACCACCCGGCCCTGGAGCTTTGCGGTCGTTGACCTTTTTGAAGGACCGCCTCACGTCTGCCGTTTGTAAGGACAGTGTGGTAGTCCCCCTGCACACCTGTGGACTCGTGGTGGGCGCTGTGTTGACTGCATTGAACCGGGCGTAAAAGGTGTTGAGCTCGTCCGATAGCGATGCGGTAGGCTGAACAGTGCTCCTGTTTTTCCCTTTGTAGTCTGTGATGCAGCGTAATCCACTCCACATGCATCTGGAGTCCGAGCTGTAGTAGTTGGATTCCACTTTGTTGCTGTAGTCTCTCTTGGCTTTCCTGATGGACTTCCGGAGGTCATATCTGGCTACCTTGTAGGCGTTGAGGTCGCCTGAGTTGAAGGCAGTAGTCCGTGCTTTAAGTTTAGCACGGATTTCCCGTCCGACCCAGGGTTTCTGATTTGGGTAAGTGCAGATGGTGGCTTTTGGAACCACATCATCGATGCACTTACTTATGTAGCCTAAGACAGAGTTTGTGTATTTGTTAATATTGCCTTCTGCTGCGTCTTCAAACATCTGCAGTCAGTTGTGTCAAAACAGTCCTGTAAGGCCTCATCAACCTCATTGTTCCATTTATATATGACCAAAAGCAGGGCGAGGGAGGGGCTTATAACCCCAGTCTTTGAATGGGGTGTAACAATGGTCCAGGGTCTGCTCTCCCCTAGTGGGAAAAGTGATGTGTTGGAAGTATTTTGGGAGAACCTTCTTCATATTGGCTCTGTTGAAGTCTCCCAGAACAATGAACGCAGCCTCAGGATGGGAGTTCTCCAGCTCATTTACAATCCCATAGTTCGTCCAGGGCTAGAGATTTATCAGCCTGTGGGGGGATGTAAGCAGCAGTAAGGAGAACTGAACTGAACTCTCTGGGGAGGTAGAAAGGTCTAGCTTTAATGGTCAACAGCTCCAGAACCGGGGAGCAGTGTATAGTTAAAACGCAGACATCCATGGCCCACGAAGAGTTAACCATAAAGCACACTCCCCCTCCTCTCGACTTGCCTGAGTCCTTCGTTCTGTCTTGTCGGTAGACGGAAAAACTCTCTGGAGTGACGGCACAGTCGGGTACGCTGGTCTCCAGCCACGTCTCCGTGAACGCCAGAACACAGCAGTTCTTAATGTCCCAATGGTGTTCGATCCGTGCGCGCAACTCATCTAATTTATTGTCCAGGGATTGCACATTAGCTAACAGAATGCTGGGCAGAGGGGGTTTAGGAAGTGGAAGCAGGTTTAATGATCTGGACTATTACAGTAGAAGTCAGATATTGTGGAATCACAAATTTCCAAACTATTGCATTTCAGTTTGGGTGATAGAAATTATTTAAAAAGAAATGTGCTGGAGGTGATTCAATTGTAACTATACGCTTTCGCTATCAATATAACCATAAATGTTTATAGCATGAAGCACACTCAACCAATCAAACTTATGCTGATTATTACTGAAACTGTTCAAAACTAATATCAATTCTCTAACAATGGAGTTATGCAATCTTCTTAGCTTGAGTGGCAATTCATTGCTCTGTGTACAATCAATAAAACATGGGTTCAAGCGACACATCAGGGTTTGTACCCATCACACAGTCTAAGTTTAACACTTTAATGCAGTGCTAAGAATCCTGCATTGTGAAGATCCTGTGTTTTGGAAGGGCTCCTAAAACTCAACATAACATTTTATGGCGCTACTCAAAGAAAGGCTGAGAATTCCTGCCTACAATTACCCTTGACAAACACCAGCAAAAAGAGTGACTTTAAATGACCTCAATTTGACTGCCATATTGGACAAATATTAACCACTTTATTAGCACCTCCTCTAACCTCATCTATTGTATCCACTGTTCCAGATGTCAACTTCTCTACATCGGTGAGACCAAACGCAGGCTCGGCGATCGTTTTGCTCAACACCTTCGCTCAGTCCGCCTTAACCAACCTGATCTCCCGGCGGCTCAGCACTTCAACTCCCCCTCCCACTCCCAGTCTGACGTTTCTGTCATGAGCCTCCTCCATTGTCATAGTGAGGCCCAGCGCAATTTGGAGGAACAGTATCTCATATTTCGCTTGGGCAGCTTACACCCCAGCGTTATGAACATTGATTTCTCTAACTTCAGATAGTTCCTCTGTCCCTCTCTTTCCCCTCCCCCTTCCCAGTTCGCCCACTGTCTTCCTGTCTCCTACTACGTCCTATCTTTGTCCCACCCCTCCCCTGACATCAGTCTGAAGAAGGGTCTCGACCCAAAACGTCACCCATTCCTTCTCTCCTGAGATGCTGCCTGACCCGCTGAGTTACTCCAGCATTTTGTGATAACTTTAATATTTCACATTGATTTAGGATCTTATTTTACACAGAAGAAATTTAAGTTATTTGATGTGCTTTCTAGACAACTTCTAATGATTTGAGTAAATAAAATACAGTGATAACTAGTAGCTGGCAATTGCAGTTCCAAACTAACAAGGAAAACATAATGGGCTGGATTATGCCTGATTTGGCTGCTCCTCACAATTGCCATTCATGCTGTTCCTGCAGCTGTATTTATTATTTTGTAGCCCCAGAAGTCAAGTTAAACATCAGTTTTTGTTCTTTGACAGATCTTGAAGACTCTACTTTTGAACTCTCCACCTCCAGTTTAAATTCCATTTGGAATATTTTGGAGGACCAAGAGGCAAGAAAAGAAAATGACCAGACACTTTAAAAACCGTTACAATTGATTTTTAAAATTTAAGAATGAAAAATTATTAAAATGAAAGTAACAAATTTGTATAGAACAGATTCAAATGACAGAAATTAATTATTAGCATTAACATTAAAAATCACTTGCTGTTTCCGTCAAGTTTGTCCACACCTTCCTGATGAGCGAGCGTGCACTATATAACGCAGCATAGTTGTCATGGAGTTGAAGTGCCAGGTACCAAGTATACCAGGGCCCCTCAGCTCAGACATGGGAATCCAGTGTGCTGATACCGAGTCCAGCACCAGGCTCACACTGAAATTTCAACTCATCTGTATTTTCCATGCCACAAGTCAGGAATATACAGCAGTTACTGAAATGCTGGTTATCAAGCAGCATGGACCATAAGTAAATTTTGCTCCTAAGTTTTCAAGAGAGAGTTAGATTTTGCACTTAGGGCTAAGGGAATCAAGGGATGTGGGGGAAAAGCCAGAACGGGGTACTGATTTTGGATGATCAGCCATGATCATATTGAATGGCGGTGCTGGCTCAAAGGGCCGAATGGCCTACTCCTCCACCTATTTTCTATGTTTCTAAGCCTAGTACAGATGTTAGATTATCAACATAATAGAGCATTAGTTATATAAACTCTTGCTTTTTGTTTTTGAGACATTCTTTTACATAGTCTTGCAAACACGGGTTTTTACTTTTGTTGTCATGTTATTTTTTTAGCCAGAGGTTGGTGAATCTGTGGAACTCATAATGCCGCAGATGGCTATGGAAGCCAAGACGTACGGTATTTTAGATTGATAGATTCTTGATAAGGAAGGTGTCAAAGGTTATAGAGAGAGGACAGGAGAATGGGTTTGAGAGAGAAAAATAGATCGGCCATGATTGGATGGTGGGGTAGATTTGTTGGACTAAATGGCCTAATTCTACTCGTATGGTAATTTTGTAATATCTATTTGTATTACCTTTTCTTAAATTTCCAGTTTGATTTACCGTATCTGTTATCTATTAAATTATGGACTTTGTGCCCCCTGTGGTCTTTATTTCAACCCAACCGCACCTCATCTCACATCTAAATCTCAATAGTAGGAAATAATGCTGCAGAATGAAAAATGAAATATTGGATAATAAAAACAGGAAATGCTGGAAATACTCATCTGGTCAGAGGAAAGAGGTTTAGGGCTCTTCATCAGTATTGGGAAGGAAATAAGTTTGTTAAGCTGCACAGAAGGTGGGGGGCATTGCAAAGGTGAAACAAGATGACCTTCGTTCAATGAGTGTAAGGGAGCAGTTAGAGAGCGAGAACATGTGGTCTTTGACCTGGAGCATAAACTTTGTTTCCCTTCCCACAGACACAGTCTGACCAGTTGACTATTTTCTGTTTTTATTTTAAATTTGCAGTATCTGCAGTTCTTTTTGTTTTAATTGTCAGATGAAATCTTGCATTTCTCGTGTCAGTACTCTGATTCTGTTCCACAGTTATCTATTCATTTGTGGGATGAAGCATGGTTGTCAATAGAGCATTTATTGCTATCCTTAATTACTCTCCTAAACTGAATTGTTCATCAGGTGGTTTTGGGAGTTAAGAGTTAACCACATGTTGCTGTAGGTGTGGAATGATGCATTGGCTAGAACTAGTAATAACAGCAGATTTCTTGCCTTAAAGTGAGCTGCATGGGTTTGAACGAATTCCTGTAGATTTTGGGTCTTTATTACTGATACTGTTTATTAAATAGCAGATCCAGTTACCTAATTTAACTTTAATTATTTATTAAGCCACGAGATTACTGGTCTAGGAACATAACCACTATCCTTCCGTGCTCGAAAATATCCATGCGGATGTTGTTAGATATAACTTAGATGTCATAGATTATTTATTGCAATTCAACCATTAAAAGCCATCTTTTGAAGAGATAGTTATGGAGTGATACAATATGGAAATAGGCCCAACTTGCTCACACCGGCCAACATGTCCCAGCTACACTAGTCCCACCTGCCAGCATTTGGTCCATATCCCTCCTAAGCTGTCCTATCGATGTACCTCTCTAACGTTTTCTTAAACGTTGGGATAGTCCTTGCCTCAACTACCTCCTCTGGTAGCTTGATACATACACCCACCATCTTTTACCCCTCAGATTCGTATTAAATCTTTTCCCTGTCACCCTGACTATGTCCTCTGGTCCTCGATTCACCTACTCTGGGCAAGATACTCTGTGCATCTACCCGATCTAGTCCTCTCATGATCTTATACACCTCTATAAGATTGCCCCCCATCCTCCTGCGCTCCAAGCCTACTCAACCTCTGCCTATAAGCTCAGATTTGTGATTTATTTTAACAACAATTGCATGCCAATAATTAACCTATTTTATTCAACATATTACTTCCTGCCACCACAATGCACCTGCAGGATTTCAGATAATTTCATCTATCATATTTTATGTTGGTGAAGCATCTTCCTGACAACTGATTTCCATTATTCTATTCTTACAAAGACTTGTTTCACTGTCTTTTATTGTTCTTCTGTATTCTTGAGAAAACAAAATAAAATTGCTTAGTTAAACAGGAACATGGAATGAAGCCATG